>NC_059073.1:253513930-253813930 GCF_020497125.1 Mauremys mutica
TATCCATTGGCCTCATGAGTCTTCATTCCCAAAATAACCCTCAAAGCAGAGCCAAATTCTGCACTTGTTTACACTGGCATACGTAATAGTAGTACTGACTTCACTGGGGTTACTAGGGGTTTGGAGCTGTACAAAGGAGTGGAGAATTTGATCCCTGGTCTGGGCATATTAGCCTTTTTCAGACACCCAGTTAACATGGCACAGAGTTTGGGGCAGAGAAGGTATCACACAAAATCTTAGGCCTTGCAGCTGGCCCATTCAAATAGTTCTGCTGGTGGCTCTGATATGACTGAAGCCATGCTGCCGAAATCCACTGCTGAGGGGCATCTGCCGGAGAAATACTCTAAAACATACAAACACGAGTAAGTAAAAGCACAATTGTATGTTGGTTCTTCCTTCTGCTGCTCAACTGTTACACTTGTTTATTCCCGACTTCCATTTTCTCCATCATTTGTCTATTTCCCCCATTCTGTTCAGTATTTCCTTTGTCCCATTCATGTATTCTTGGCATGCACTGAATGAAGTCCTAAATTAGGACTAATCCCATTGCCTTGTTTGAAGAACTCGATTTTGTAGAGATCTCAAGTTTAGAAAATAGGGGCCTGTATACCAGGAAGTGTTGCACATTTCCTTGACTCAGAAAGGTGACTGAGCTGCATGTTACATGCTTGTTTACTTTAATGTACAATTGTTCTAACACATATTTACAGAATTTAGTACATTTTATTCAGCCCGCTCAACAATAAGAATCTGTAATTTTTCAATGTATCACATGATCAGTAGTTTAAATTTTAAAACGTATGGCATTACAAACTCAAAAATTGATATAGAAGAAGCATTGAAGTGCATCCTATGATGAAAAAATTATGGGAGTCAAAGTAGATTGCAATTTGGACTGCAAAGCACATTATTCTTTCCATGGTTCTTAGTTTTCACATTCCCTAGAATCTGAATGACCACCTCCATTTTCCTCGCAGGAATGCCTCCCTCTGTGGGTGAAGTAATGCCTTTTGCTGGCAGCTGTGGGTCCACTCCTGTAATAGATCACGATTCTCTTTTCATCATACAGCAATTCATTGTGATTAGCATTTCTTCGTAGTCTGTCCTTATCCCTCATAGTCAATGTCTACATTCAAATTTGGTTTCCAAGCCACTACCCAGGATTCCTCTTCAACATATAAAAGCATCTTCCTCCATGCTTCAGCCCACTACTTCTGGTCATAACTTTTCAAATACTATATTGCATTTTCACCAGAATTTAGTACTCATTCCATTTCCTTCAGGACTGTCACATTTCCAATGACATCACAAAATGTATCTTGTAGGAAAAGAGTTAAAAGATGCAACCACCTCCAAAACTGAGTATGTAGGATTTGGTTTGATTCTTAATGTGTCCTATTATCCTCTGTCAACAAATCCTGTAGTTTGGCAATACACTTTATTTTCCTCTCAGAAGGCACAAGTGAGTATTTCTTCTAAGTAACCGAGGACTAAATTTTCCTCTTAGATAACTCTGCTCGGAGCTAATTTTTCCACAGCAGCCTTATAGCTGCCTCCTTGTTCATAAACACTACAACAGACTCTTTCATTACATGATCATTCATACAACATATATCCATTAATAAAAAAAATACTATATGCACATCAAATGATGGGGAAATAATGCAGCTACTTTATGTATTATATTGTACTGCTGTGTAAGTCTGTAGAGGAAATGACAGTATTACAGACAGCATCAAGTACTGTGCCTCATAGTCCTCACCTTTTAAATTCTGTATAGCCCTATCTGTGCAGCACCTCATCGCAGGGACTTCTGTAGGTGCAAAGTGCCACTGTGACTAGGTGGAAGAGATGGTGTGGTGGGGGCACAATATCATTTCATTTCTGGCACCATTCCCCTTGTACTCTATCCCTTTCACTTAGCCACAAGGCAATCTGCCCGTGGATGCTCCCTGTCCAGAACCATATGCTGACCAGGAGCTGGAAATACAGCTGAGTGACAAGGTCTGATATTGGAATAATGGACACCTGCAATACAAATGAATCGATAAGGATTCTGGCCAAATGCAGACACCTATGGGTGTGACTGATACCTGAGCATAGACTATAAAGTTGACTTAACATTGTGCTTCAGTGAGTGCTGAGTATGAACTCCAGAAAATGATACAAGATTTCTAAAAAGAATCTTAGCTTCAAATTTGCAGATGTCTTTTCATCGAAACTGATGTCTGCCAGTGTTTTAACAAGGGATGCCCAGCGATTCCTTCCCCTGTGATAAGCCCTGTGTCCCGGGGTAAGTGTGCAGAGAGGTGGGATGGCAAATGTGTAAGAGGTAAGGAAATCATTCCAGCTCTTCCCTTATTTTGGTGACAAGAATTTAAACAAGGGGCTCACCTGGGAACCCCCAAGAGCCTCCTCTAGCACATCACTGCTCATCGGTTTTAAGGGTGTTTTGGAGTCATTCATGCAAACGCTAATTCCAGTAAGTGGCACTGCAATTTACACCGCAACTATTTACAACTTGACAAGAGCACAAGTCCTTGAACATTGTATTATCCTCGTCACTATGTAACGGTGTCATGCGTATCCTCAGTACTACACATATTTGGAATCTTTCTCAATATTTCTACATGATTTATGTTTCTAAAACAAATCCCTTCCAATGTACCATGTGCTATATATAATAAAAAAATTGAACTAATTTGAATTCAGTGGTTCTGTAGTGTAACAAAGTCGACAGTCAAGCACAGGGGAGGGGACTGTGGCATTCAGAACAAGGAAAGACCTTCAGAAAGCTGTATATTATTTAGGAGAATATAATGCTAAGTTGAACAGTAAATTAAAATAACACAACCTCCAGTGATGCTAATGATTTTGATTTACTTTTTAAAAAATTAAAGGGGTAAAAAAGAGCATGAAAATGATAGTTTCCTCCTTGGATTAGATACATGTCTAATGAAAGTACCCATTTTATTCTCATCCATAATCTTTTTGTAAATTAAAATAAAATAAAGAGAACCACATTTACAGAATTGTTTCTAATGGCTCAATCCTCACATTGCAGTAACTGGATGTGCTCCTATGGGTAAGGTTTCCCCATGTGACTAAAGCTTTCAGGATTTTGCCTTAGTGTTGGGGTGTTCAGAACCAATATGAAAATGAATGCAGCTGTGTCTTAATGCATAAACATGTAAATTGGTGTGCATTTCCCCAGCAGTCTTCTGATTTCTCCCCTAACAACAGCACATAGTTAATAATGTTTGGGACGGGGCAGTGTCATCTAAAACTGCTCCTTACCATACTCTGTTTATAGCTGTTCGAAGGGAAAACAGTTAAATTGCTGGGCAAATCTAAGGAAACCTTGATAGGAATAAACAACTTTTCCTTTTTATAGCTGTGTGGATTGCAGATCAATGTTATGATGAGCTGGAGATGACAGTACGCCAGAGCAGCTAGTGAAGTAGAGCATAAGAATAGATAACGTGATGCCTGGGACACCTCAGATGCCCTAAGAATGTGTTCTGAAGGATGTTCTCTCTAGATTCCCAACTGGCATCCTCCCATCTTTTCCCAAGAGACCAAGACTAATGTTTTCAACCTCAGGTGCTTGAAAATATGAATGACGATGCCAACTTGGGCACCTAAATAAGACTTGGGATTTCCAGAGGTGCTGCGCACTCATTGTGTCCATTGACCTGAACAGGAGTTATTAGTGCTCAGCAGCTCTAGAAATCAAGCCTCTCTTATTTAGGAGCCTAAATATGGATGTAGGGTGCCTAAAAATGCACTAGAATTTGAAAATTTTGGCCAAATTGCATTACGGGAAAGATTCAAAATGTTCAAAGTTCAAAACTGGGACATAAATTCAGTTGTGGAGATGAACCCAGCAGAGACAAATGAGCTTCATAGGGAGCTCATCAGGGGGAGTGCATGAGAGAGACAGATTGACTGTACAGATAGTACACACCTTGCAGGGTGGATAGATTTAGTGTCTTCTTATATTCCCATGTGGTTCCCCTACAAAACCCAGGCTGTGTGCGCTAGTTGAGAATTTCAGTTTATAGCAATAGAGCAAAGTTCTGCTATTTTTCCTGCTAAAAGGACCCTGCAGTTATCCCTGTCCTCAGAAACATACTGAACTACTTTGCAACTTTTTTGTAGTATTTTAAAGCAGTGGCTCTCAACCTTTCCAGACCACTGTGCTCCTTTCAGGAGGCTGATTCATCTTGTGTACTCCAAGTTTCACCTCACTTAAAAAATACTAGCTTACAAAATCAGACATAAACATACAAAAGCATCTCAGTACACTATTACTGAAAAATGCCTTACGTTCTCGTTTTTACCATAAAATTATAAAATAAATTGTGTCTCCCAGGTTGAGAAACACTGATATAGTATATAGAGCAGTACAAACAAGCCATTGCTCATATGAAATTTTAGTTTCTACTGACTTTGCTAGTGCTTTTCATGTAGCCTGTTGTAAAAATAGGCAAAATATCTAGATGAGTTGACGCACCCCTTGGAAGAGCCTGTTTTAAAAAACATCTGGCTTTCTCCTTATTTAAGGGCACAGTCTCTTTCATGTACAGATGAAAAATGTGTCTACATACCTACATGATCAAAGTAATGCACTTAAATTTTTTAAAGCAAATTTCGCTTTGAAAAAAGGCATACTGCAGCCTTCCTTGGTGAAGTAATGAAAAATGAAACAGAAATAGTCCAAACATTTTTTCTATTTGGTATCACAGTATTTGCCTTAAAAGCTCCCTTAAATAGAGTCTAATTTAACTGCAGGAATACTTGCAAACTACTCAGATGCTGCAGTGCATTTGACTCAGAAGATCTTATTCCAGATGTCTAAGTGGCAGAAAAAAAATTGTTTTGTTTTTAAGAATAAAAATACCTCTCTCAGATTGATCCTGCTTTCACTGACGTCAAAGCTCCACACTGATTTCTACTGCTTCTTTCTTACAACTCAGAACCTGAAGTGCTTGACAAAGTTAAATAATACATTTCCAGTGTTAAATAATATATAATAGCACCAGGAAGGAGGCATTAAGGACAACAGCATGACAGGAAACGTGTTTTCAACTTGAAATGACCTGAGTCAGAGGCAGGAGATGAAGAAAGGCTGCTCCAGGAGCAGGAGCTGCACCAAGGACAGAATGAGACTGTGTAGAAGAACAGAATTTATACTTTAATCCTGAGTTTCAATTTGCTCCTTCAAGATATTAACTGTCTCAACTCCAATGTAAGTCAGCAGAAGTTGAGGGCACTCAGCACCTTGTAGGATCAAGCCCTTTGAGATGATCAGAGAAGCCACCCACACCATCTTAATTTAAGATTATATGTATGGTACTACAAAAACGGTGTCCTTAAATGTTAATGAGTATTTCTGCCTAACTCAGTCTATGCCTTTTATTCTCATTCACAGAAAACAAAACAGAACTAAAGCAGACATTTACACAAAAACCAGGCATTCGCATTTGCTACTTGGGTGCACTAGTAGGCAAGATGGCGTCAGAATCACACACTCAGCAGGAAGCAGGATTCCAGTTCAGTGCTCAACAGAACCGTAAACCAGTGGACTGGCTACTGGCTGCCTACACTAGCACACCACAGCATCAAGAGGGTTTGGTATGCTGCCTTGGCAACATAGGCAGCCCCCACTCCCCAATATGCTGAAGAGTACAACAGTAGCAGGGAACCCAAACTGTGCTTTTCTAAAGGAGCACTCTACTCTGAGCTCCCCTCTCACAGCCAGCCCAAGATAGCTTGTCCTGAACCAGCAGGATGTGCAGCCATTTCACTGGCACACTCCACTCTCCCACCCACTCTCAGCACAGCTCAAGGATGTAAGAGGTTTTGCCCACAATCTATTAGTACAACTTTTTCAGACTATATTTCTAAGCACCATCAGTTAGCATTATAAGTCATGTAGTCGATAATTCCCTTACTACCAAGTCCATTTTATTTGGCAGTGTACTTCCTCAAATCTAGTATGCAGTCAAGGCTCAGATAATTGTATTTCATAAACACCGTTGTCATGAAAGAAACAGACCATTTGTACACACACTTTACACTTACATCTCTACAGTTTTAATTCACTAGTTTTGCCCTAACTCAGCATACAAATACCAGCCCCCTTATTCAAACTAGAAAGAGTGTATTGACCTTTCTTCTGAAACGGGTTCCCGCCCCTCAAGCAATTCTCTTGGGGTTTTTTTGTCTTCAAAGACACATAAGTAAGAGACACTCACCAAAATAGTGCCTTAGTCATCTTGCCCAAACAAGTAACTTGTTGAAAAGCATCAGGAGACCATTCAAAATAGGCAATTCTTGTTTGCTACTCAACCACGTGAGCCCAAGCACTGTTATGTTTTAGCCAGGATACAAATTCATATTTTTCTGTACTACTGAAATGTATTTCTGAAAGGATATGGAACAATTCTATGTCTTACTACCATAGACCAGTAAATAATTATTCCTTTCTGACATGACACAATAAAGTCCTTATCTCAAATTCAAGTCATCCAGAGCTGTGGAACTTATTTGTAATGAGCAACCCTGCAAAGTAACTGAAGAGAATCCAGCACGTAAGTCTCAAAAGGACGTTAATGAGTACATCTAAGAATGTATAAAAGATAGAGAACAAAAAATATAATATAGTTTGTAGAAAAAAATTAGCATAGTAATAATTAAAAGTTTATAAATATATGCTGATATACCCATACACTACTAGATATGGTTGAGATATGGGGAGGGCAAATTGGGAAAATTTGCAAAACTTTCAAAACCTTTTCTGAGTCAGAGTCAACGTTTTTGAAAAGAACATATTTGAAAAGTTTTTGCACCATCTTTTACCTAACTTTGACTTTTTGCCATTGCAAAAGGCTGCCCCAACAATTCCTATCACAGAACTGCTTACCCTAGCCATCCAGATCCTCTCTCCTCAGAGAGTCACTATCATTTCCTTTATTGCCAGGTGGGGTGGAGAAGCCACTTGCCTCAGTGAATCAATAGAACCTACTTTCCCAGCAAGACTGATGTAGGAATTCTATTCCCATTCATTCACAGGGTTACACACAGCCACAACCCCTACAAACTACAAAACTAAAGTTTGCATGGAAGTTGTGGATTCTCTCTGCTGCACAGGTGCTCTAGTGAGGGAGAGGTGGGACGCCCACATTCAGCAGCAAAACAGGATTCTAATCTAGTGCTCAAGAGAATCGTAAGCTGAAAGACTGCCTCCTGCCTCAATTAGTGAGCCACCATGTCAGGGTTCCCTCCCCACTCTGAACTCTAGGGTACAGATGTGGGGGCCTGCATGAAAGACCCCCTAAGCTTACTTCTACCATCTTAGGTTAAAGCTTTCCCAAGGCACAAATTCTTCCTTGTCCTTGGACGGTATGCTGCCACCATCAAGTGAGTTAGACAGAGATTCAGGAAAAGGACCACTTGGAGTTCCTGTTTCCCCAAAATATCCCCCCAAGCCCCTTCATTTCCTTTCCTGGAAAGGCTTGAGATAATATCCCAACCAAATAGGTAAACAAGGTGAGCACAGACCAGACCCTTGGTTTTTTAGGACACTAAAAACCAATCAGGTTCTTAGAAACAGAACTTTATTATAAAGAAAAAAGTAAAAGAAGCACCTCTGTAAAATCAGGATGGAAGATAATTTTACAGGGTAGTAAGAGTTAAAACACAGAGGAGTCCCCTCTAGGCAAAACTTTAAAGTTACAGAAAACAGGATTCAATCTCCCTCTTAGCATAGGGAAAATTCACAAGCTAAAAGAAAATATAACCTAACTCATTTCCTTGCTATTACTTGCAATTTGTAATCTTAGATGCTTATTTCAGATATGGCTTTAGGAGATTTATTTTTTCTGCCCTGGTCCCTCTCTGTCCCAGAGAGAACAACAAAGAGAGACAAAACAAAAAGCTTCCCCCACAGATTTGAAAGTATCTTCTCTCCTTATTGGTCCCTTTGGTCAGGTCCCAACCAGGTTATTTGATCTTATGCTACCCTTAGCTATATGTTCATGACACACCATCTCAAAACAAAGTGGCCTGATGGTTGGATGGGGGGAATGGGCAACCCCTATGCATACTGCACTGTACATCAGAGAGCAGCAAGGGATGCACATTGCTCCTTCTAGGAGTTTCCCCTCACACAGCTAACCCAAGCCATCATGCCATGAGCCATCAGGCTGGCTACTGGATGGCACAGAATGCTTCAGACAAATGCTGCCAGTCTGTTACAAATGGCTATAGAGCAGAACTAGATTTACACCCTTTCTTAGTCAACCTTGAAAGGACAGTGTAAATTCTGACGCCATCCCTGCCAAAGTAGCATGCATTCCCTGCAACAAAAAGGTCTAAAGATCATAAACTTAATCAAAATATAAATATAATCCATTCCTGCACATCAGTCCCAGGCCTTACATTAATTCTAACATCCAGAACAATGGAGCATAAGCTTCACCCAAAACAGAGCAATGTTCAAGACTCTAAACTAAAAACTAAAGAACAGAGCTGGTCCATGCTTTTTATGTTGGTGGACACGTAGTCATGGTGAACGCATACTTTACTTTCAAGCAGATGCGCTCAAAATTTCTGAAGGTACAAATAGTGAGACCTGCTGAACTATGTCCAATTAAATAAAATAAATGTTAAAAATATCCATTGTTAAAACCCATGGTCACCTCAAACAATATTATAGGGATTGTGGAGGATTCAAAGAGAAGTTTTCCTTTTTGCCTGATACCGCAGAAGGTGAAATATGACTTTAGTTCTATTTGTTTATGGCTTTGAAGAAAACCATATTTTTATTATATATTGTGAGTAATACATATTAGGAAAATGTATTCCACCTAAATCTTCCAATACAGGCCCCTTAACCTGCAGCTTCAGGTCTTACATCAAATTTATTCATTTTCAGGCTGTTGAATGTAATATAAAGTAAGTTGTGAGCAAACTTCCCCTCACTGTACAAGAAGAAGAATGTTTTGGGGATGTTATCAGTGCTCAAGAGTCAAGAATGGAAACATCGTCTCATCATACTCCAGCTTTATTTTCTAACATGTTATTTTATGAACCACTCTTTATCTTATACTAAAAAATGAGGAAAAACTATAGCACTGAACAGTGTTAGTACATTAAAAATTGCATAGGCAAGTTTAATTAGCAAACGATGCATAAATACATAAATAGCTCAAAGCTGGTTATCTTTGATTTAGAGACATGGAAAAATTCCTTCACCTCAAAACTTCATGTACCTGAATTTAGATAGAATACATCTTTCTTGACCTTTACCTTTTGTGTGAATTTCTGTGTGAAAAGAGAATGGTGGGATAGAGAGAAATGAACATCTATCATGATGCTAGATGCTTCTGCGCTGCTGCTAATATTGACCTCTTTCCCATTGCTCAAGACTCTTCTCTTAAAGCTGATCCAGTGCCTCATCACACACATAATATCATTACTGGGCTATGTCAGTTGTGAGGTGAATTTGCATGAATCATCAAATCAATAAAGGAGACTGGCAGCATATTGAGCCATGGGTGGCAGTATTTTAATCAGCTCTGCCTCAGAGGAAAGGTGGATAATGGCATTTAGATCTAGCATGACACAAAATCACTCAGCAACAAACATCAGCCATAGCAGGATCAAAAAACAGGCAGAGGTAAGACTAGAAAGCATAAGCACAATTCCATTCATAGAACCATAATATAGAATCATAGGACTGGAAGGAATCTCGAGAGGTAGGACTAAGTATTATGTAGACCAGGGGTGAGCAAACTTTTTGGCCCGAGGGCCACATCTGGGTGGGGAAATTGCATGCAGGGCCATGAATGTAGGGCTGGGGCAGGGGGTTGGGGTGTGGGAGGGAATGTGAGGTGTGGGAGGGAGTGTGGTGTGCAGGAAGGGACTCAGGACAAGGGGTTGGGGCAGAGGAGGGCTGCGGGGTGTACAAGGGGGCTCAGAGAATGGGGTGGAGTGCAGGTGTGGGTGTGGCATGCGGGAGGAGGCTCAGGACAGGGGTGCAGGAAGGAGTGCGGGAGGGGGCTTAGGGCAGGGGGATGGGATGCAGGAGAGGTGCGGGGTGTAGCGGGGGCTCAGGGCAGAAGATTGGGGTGCAGGGGATGTGCAGTGTGGCAGGGGGCTCAGGGCAGGGGGTTGGGGTGCAGGCTCTGGCCCGGCGCCACTTACCTGGAGCAACTACAGGGTGGCAGCGGCGCGCATTGGGGCCAGGGCAGGCTCCGTGCCTGCCCTGGCCCCGTGCCGCTCCCGGAAGCAGCTGGCACAACATCCCTGCAGCTCCTGGGGGAGAGGGGCAGAGGGCTTCGCGTGCTGCCCTCGCCTGTGGGTACCTCCCCCAAAGCTGCCATTGGCCATGGTTCCCCGTTCCCAACCAATAGGAGCCGCGTGGGGCGATGCCTTCAGGCGAGGGCAGTGCACAGAGCCCTCTGCCCCCGTTCCCCAGGGGCTGCAGAGATGTGGTGCTGGCCACTTCTGGGAGTGGCACAGGTCCCGCGGCGCCTTGTTCTATCCTCAGAGGTTAAGGCAGGGGTCGGCAACCTGCGGCTCCCGGCTCGCCAGGGTAAGCACCCTGGCGGGCCGGCCCGGTTTGTTTATCTGCCGCGTCGGCAACTTCGGCCGATCGCGGCTCCCACTGGCCGCGGTTCGCGGGCCCAGGCCAATGCGGGAGGCAGGAAGCCGCGGCCAGAACATCCCTCGGCTCGCGCCGCTTCCTGCCTCCCGCATTGGCCTGGGACCGCGAACCGCGGCCAGTGGGAACCGCGATCGGCCGAAGTTGCCGACGCGGCAGATAAACAAACCGGGCCGGTCCGCCAGGGTGCTTACCCTGGCGAGCCGGGAGCCGCAGGTTGCCAACCCCTGGGTTAAGGAGAACAATTTTTCTCCCTCCTTCTTTTAACAACCTTATATGTATTTGAAAACTGTTATCATGTCCCTTATCAGTCTTCTCTTCTCCAGACTAAACAAATCCTAGATTAAATTACTCTGATTTAACCAGACATCATGGACTTTTACTGGGGGTAGGAGGGAAAGTCAGCCAATCCAAAAGAAGAACCCAGTATCTTATAGCCAACAGTTTGACATCATTTGACACCATGAAACAAAAAGTACTATAAATATTGTTCCTATCTGGTGTTGTGTCAAATTCTTCTAGACCTTTAATCATTTTTGTCGCTCTTCTCTGGAATTTCTCCAATTTGTCCAAATCTTTCCTGAAATATGATGCCCAGAACTGGACACAATACTCCAGTTGAGACCTAATCAGCGCGGAGTAGAGCGGAAGAATTACTTCTTGTGTCTTGCTTACAACATTCCTGCTAATCCCAGAATCATGTTTGCTTTTTCTGCAACAGTGTTACATTGTTCACTCATATCTAGTTTGTGATCTACTATGACCCCCAGATCCCATTCCACAGTACTCCTTCCTAGGAAGCTATTTCCTATTTTGCATGTGTGCAACTGATTGTTCCATCCTAAGTGGAGTATTTTGCATTTGTCTTTATTGAATTTTATCCTATTTACTTCAGACCATTTCTCTAGTCTGTCCAGATCATTTTGAATTTTAATCCTATCCTCCACAGCAACAGCAGACAAACCAGCCTGTTCTGAACAGGATCACAATATACTTAAAACATCACTGATTCCTAAGATCTTTACACTATACACCATGATAAGTAAATGAGAAAATAATAGGAAATAGATGAGTAAATAAGAAAATAGATGAAATAACGATTAAGGTGGGTACACAACCATACTCAAAGAGTAGTTATCAATGATTTGCTGTCAAACTGCGGGGGACTGTTCTGGGTCAAGTACTATTCAACATTTTATTTTATAACTTGGCTAATGGAGTGGAAAGTATGCTTACAAAACTGCAAGCCGGAAGGGGTTGAAAGCACTTTGAAGGAGGGTCTGAAATCAAAAGATGAAATTCAGTAAAGACAAGTGCAAAGCACTACGCTTAGGAAAGCAAAATCAAATGCACTGCTACAAAATGGGGAATGGCAGTGTTAGTACTGCTGAAAAGGATCTGAGCATCACAAATTGAATATGAGCCAACGAGGTGATGCAATTGTAGAAAAAGGCAAATGTAATTCTGGTGTGTATTAACGGGCATGTTGTAGCTAAGACATGGGAGGTAGTTGTCCTGCTCTACTGGTGAGGTCTCAGCTGGAGTATTGTGTCCATTTTGGGGCACCACAGTTTAAGAAATATATGTATAAATTGGAGAGAATCCATAGGACAGCAACAAAAATATACAAAGTTTAGTAAACCTGACCCATGAGAAAAAGTTAAAAAACTGGGCATGTTTAGTCTTGAGAAAAGAAGACAGAAGGGAGACCTGATTCTTAGATTCCAAGGCCAAAAGGGATCATTGTGATCATCTAGTCTGACCTCCTGTATAACATAGGCCATAGAACTCTCCCAAAATGATTCCTAGAGCATCTCTTTTAGAAAAACATCTAATCTTGATTTAAAAATTGCTAGTGATGGAGAATCCGCCACAACCCTTGGTAAATTGTTCAAATAGTTAATTGCCCTCACTTGTAAAAATGTATGGCTTATTTCTGTTGTGTATTTGGTTGTCATGGTTTTTGTTGCTATGGCAACTGAGTTAGATTATTATGGGTTAGCTCAGCCAGCTTCAGCCGGCTGAGTGAGTTCTCTGAGTCTGTAAATAAAATGGTGGTTTTGTTAGCTGTCCGCTGTCTGGCCTCAAGTGATTTCTTCCTAAACCGGCTGCCCCCAAGGATATAACAAGTGGCGACGAGGGTGAGATTCCGGTGCTGCTCCAGTAACAGAAGGAAGTAGAAGTCAAGGTAAAGAACAAACAAACAAAAATGCTGCTTGTTTGCACTGACTGTGAAAGTGAAACTAAAATCATGGCTACTCTGACCAGGCCACTGGAACCTTTTGATGAGAATATAGAGCAGTGGCATGTGTATACTGAGCGTTTTGAGCTTTTTTTTATTGCAAATGACATTACAGAAGCGAAGAAGGTGCCAATATTCTTAAGTGTTGTAGGGGCTAAAACCTACTCCCTGCTACGCAGCTTACTACACCCTGTTAAGCCAGCAACTAAATCTTACAGTGACATTGTGGAAATCCTGGGGTCTCATTTTTCCCTAAAACCACTGGTAATTGCTGAAAGATATAGGTTCCAGAAAAGAGACCAAAAGGAAGATGAAACAGTTGTACAATTTGTAGCCATTTTAAAAAAGCTAGCAGAACACTGTGAATTTAAAGAAATGTTAAATGATGCCCTGCGTGACAGGTTAGTGTGTGGCCTCTACAGTGAAGCTATACGGAAGCGCCTACTGACAGAGGCTCAGCTTACCTTACAGAAGGCTGTTGATATTGCTGTCTCCATGGAACTGGCTACAAGGGAGGCGCAATACATCGGTGCATCCCCTAGGGTGCAAAAAGTGTCACAAGAACCGACCCACAAAACTGTGCAGAGTCAAGAATGTTACCGCTGTGGTAAGCCGGGTCACCAGGCATCAGAATGCTGGTGTAAGGACCTGGTGTGTCGACACTGTGGCAAAAAGGGACACATTGAGTGTGCCTGTAAACAAAAGAAAAAGAGGCCTGTGGTCTGGCCGACAAAAAGAGGAACCTTGCATACCCTAGAGCAGACCCAGGATGATCAAGGTGACACCTCAGCGCAAGAGAAAGTGCCACTGCATGTTTTGTCTTTGGCAGTGGGCTCACATGAATACTGGGTAACCCCGTTATTGGATGGCAAACGTATACGCATGGAACTGGACACCGGTGCAGCCGTCTCACTGATCTCCGAGACTGTGTATAAAGAAAAGCTACAGCATCTTCCGCTTAAGGCAACAAAAACTGTTCTGAAGACGTATACGGGAGAAGCTGTGCCTATGCTGGGCACTATTGATGTTAAGGTGGAGCTCAATGGACAGGTGGCTAAATTGCCACTGTTTGTGGTGAGAGGTAACTACCCAGCCTTAATGGGTAGGTCTTGGCTTGGGAAGATTCAACTGAACTGGGCAGAAGTGCACCGGATGACTAAAGAAGAAACCAGTCTAACCCCTATACTAAGGAAACATGCTGCTGTTTTTGGAGATGATTTGGGAAGTATGAAGGGAATCACTGTGACATTGAACATTAAACCTGACAGTCCACCAAAATATCTGAAAGCCCGAACTGTGCCATATGCCATCAGGCCAAAAGTTGAAGCAGACCTGGAGCGCCTGGTCACCAATGGAGTCCTAATACCAGTTACCCATAGCTCATGGGCCACTCCTATCGTTCCAATCGTGAAGAAAGATGGCTCTCTCCGGATTTGCGGTGATTTTAAAGTCACTGTCAACCCAGTGTTGTGTGCAGAGCAATACCCGCTTCCCCGCATCGATGACCTCTTCGCAGGCCTGGCTGGGGGACAAAAGTTCAGTAAGATTGATCTGAGTCAAGCATATTTACAGATGCACGTCGATGAAAAGTCCCAAGAGCTGTTGACTATTGCGACTCATAAGGGGCTTTATCGATACTGTCGCCTACCCTTCGGAATAACGTCTGCTCCCGCCCTGTTCCAGAGGGCTATGGACCAGATCTTGTGTGGCTTGTCAGGAGTTCAGTGCTATCTGGATGATATCCTGGTCACTGGAAGAAATGAAGAGGATCACTTAAAGAATTTAGAGGCTACCCTACAAAGACTGGAAGAGTATGGCCTACGAGTTCGCAAAGACAAGTGTGAATTCTTCAAGCCCTCTGTTGAATATTTGGGACACATCATTGATTCTGCAGGTCTTCATAAGGCCCCTGCAAAAGTTAAAGCTATTGTGGAGGCTCCCCCACCTCGAAATGTAAGCCAGCTGCGCTCGTTTCTAGGACTCCTGAACTATTATGGAAAGTTCATCTCACAGTTAGCCACACTGCTAAAACCACTTCATGAGCTCCTTGGGCAGAAAAAGGCCTGGAAGTGGACTGAAGCCTGTGATGTTGCATTTAACAAAGCTAAGGATGCATTGCTAAATTCTGAAGTTCTAACGCACTTTGATCCATCCTTACCACTGCAATTGGCCTGCGACGCCTCCCCTTATGGAGTGGGAGCAGTCGTGTCACATATTATGCCTTCAGGAGAAGAGAGACCTATTGCTTTTGCTTCACGCACTCTAAGCAAAGCAGAAACTAACTACGCCCAAATCGAACGTGAGCCATTAGGAATTGTTTTTGGAATTCGGAAGTTTCATCAGTACCTGTTTGGGCGAAAGTTTACTCTTCTTACAGACCATCGACCTCTGACGTCAATTTTTGGACCCTACACAGGCATTCCCCCATTAGCTGCTAGTCGTATGCAACGTTGGGCATTGTTACTTTCAGCACACACATATGAAATCAAATATCGGAAATCCACTCTACACGGCAATGCAGATGGCCTCTCAAGGTTGCCTTTGCCGGTCAAACATCAAGATAGTGCCCAAAAGGAAATCTTCTACTTTGAACAGGTAGAGAATACACCCATCACTGCTACTCAGATAAAGAAGGCAACTCGCGTTGACCCAGTATTGTCCCAAGTTATGGACCTGGTGATGCATGGAAAAACTCGACAAACCTCTCCGGTCTCATCTGACCTTGTTCCCTACATGTCCAAGCGGACGGAGTTATCGGTCCAATCTGGTTGTTTGTTGTGGGGAAGACGTGTCATTATTCCACCACCACTGAGATCACAGATGTTAGAACAGCTACATTCCGGTCACTGTGGAATAGTGCGCATGAAGGAAATTGCACGAAGCTATTTTTGGTGGCCTGGATTGGACAGCGCTATTGAAAAGAAGGCAAAAGCTTGTATGTCATGTCAGGGTGTGAGGAATGCACCCCAGTGGGCACCCCTACACCCATGGGACTGGCCTGAAAACCCGTGGCAACGTATTCACGTTGACTTTGCTGGCCCCCTTGAAGGAAGCATGTTCTTGGTGGCAATAGATGCCCACTCTAAATGGCCAGAAGTCTCTATAATGCAGTCCACTTCTGCAGAGAGTACTATCCAAAAACGACGAGGACTCTTTAGTCGTTTTGGTCTGCCAGAACAACTTGTGAGCGACAACGGACCGCAGTTCGTTTCTCAGGAGTTTCAAAATTTTATGAAGGCAAATGGGATACACCACATCACGTCAGCACCATATCATCCGTCCACCAACGGATTAGCTGAAAGATTTGTGCAGACAATGAAAAACGCTTTGAAATCAGCAAGGGGACAACACTCCATTCAAAAGCATCTGGATACCTTTTTACTTTCCTACAGAAACACACCTCATGCTACGACCCACGCATCTCCGGCCTTTCTAATGATGGGACGACAGCTGCGCACTTGCTTTGATCTGCTGAAACCTTCTGAACCCCGACAAATTGTGCAACATCAGCAGCAATATCAAGTCATCAGACGGGCACCCAGAGCAAAAGACCGAGGACAGCCAGTTTTGGCTCGGAATTATACTTCCAGAGCTAAATGGGTCCCGGCCACAGTCATCACTCAAACAGGACCTGTTTCCTACACAGTCCGGACTGCAGAGAATCTTACCTGGCGGCGACATGTAGATCAGCTGTTGCCAGGTCATGCCAGTCCTCAGGACCCATCTGCAGTTGAGGGGTCTGACTTCACCTCTTCTGGTGAGGCACCAAATCACGAGTCACCTGTTCCTGACTGTTCTCCTCCATTACTGCCAGCGGCTGAGATACCCCTTTGCCCAGCACAAGCTGATACCACCTCCTCACCCGTTCGTGCTGCGGACCCTGAGCCCTAGTGCTTTCGGGTGCAATAACACCAGAAGTTCGCCGTAATCCACCTAGAGACAGAAGGCCTCCTCATCGGCTGGATCTTTAGCTAGGGCGAACCCACGGTTATGGGGCAAAATAATCCCCAGGGTTTAGCCGGGAATGGAGGCAGTCTACCCTCCTTCTCTAGTCTAGTGTGTCTTTTATTTAGGGGATGTTCTTATTAGGGGGGGAGGAATATGTTGTGTATTTGGTTGTCATGGTTTTTGTTGCTATGGCAACTGAGTTAGATTATTATGGGTTAGCTCAGCCAGCTTCAGCCGGCTGAGTGAGTTCTCTGAGTCTGTAAATAAAATGGTGGTTTTGTTAGCTGTCTGCTGTCTGGCCTCAAGTGATTTCTTCCTAAACCGGCTGCCCCCAAGGATATAACAATTTCCAGTCTGAATTTGTCTAGCTTCAACTTCCAGAAAGTGTAGTGTCCAACCCCCATGAAGCCAATCGGCGTCAGGGATCGAACTTAGGACCTCTGGATCTAAATACAGGAGCCTCTACTGCCTCGGCTAAAAGAGCCAGCTCCAGCTAAAAGACCCAACTCTGTTAATAGTCTTCAAATAGGGTAAGGGCTGTTATAAAGAGGTTGGTGACTGATTGTTCTCTATGTTCAACTGAAAGTAGGACAAAAAGTGATTGACTTAATCTGCAGCAAAGAAGGTTTAGGTTAAATATTAGGAAAAACATTCTAACTACAAAAATAGTTAAGTATTGGATTAGGTTACCAAGGGAGATTGTGGAATTCCCATCACTGAAGGTTTTTAAAAACACATATACAAACATCTGTAAGGGATGGTCCACCTGAAAGTAGGGTGATGGTCTAGATGACGTCTCATTATCTGTTCCAGCCCTACATTTCTATGAGTCTATGATTTGCACCTGGGATTCTTGGTCAGGAACCTTCCTCGCTGTTGTTAATGAGTAACCAAAGCTGTACACTGAATAGTGTTTATGCAAATAGTACAGGTACAGGTTGAGACTTGCTCTTTTTCCATAATGACAAGGCATAAACAATAATTCTGAAAAACTATAATATGTGCTATACCAGTTATCTTTCATTACTCTGATTTAACCAGATATCATTGATTTTCAGTGGGGGGAAAAAAAGTCAGTCAATCCAAAAGAAGAACCCAGTATCTTATAGCCAACAGTTTGACATCATTTGACACCATGAAACAAGAAGTGCTACAAATATTGTTCCTATCTGGTGTTGTGTCAAATTGATGGTTAGCTTATTCTTCTTATTAGGATCAATTACAGGACTATGAAGAATTTATTAGTATATATTATTTTTATTTCCTATAGTAAGTTAATATGCAGCAATGACAGACAATTATTATTAATTATTCTTATCCAAATAATGGCGGTAGTAAACATTTTCCCTTTTGAGGATTCTTGGAAATTTAGAGAGAGGAAAAATCATCCTTACCAAAACAATTAAAAAAATTCCTTACATGCTCAATTAGCTAATTGTTTCAGCCAAATAATATACAAATTATGAAAATAAATGTGTGTGAAAAAACAAACAGCAAAGAAGTATAATTAATCACAAAATCCAGCGTAGAAATTATTTCCATATGTGCTAGTAAAACCAAATAGAATGTGCTAGCTATCTTTCAGTCTGCATGAATATTTAATATTACTACGGTATCTAGATAACAGTATAAAAGCTCTTGGCAAAAGGCATAAGGAAGAAGATTGCATAATTGATTATTATATTTCTAAAAATTATGCAGTTGTGCTCCTCTCTCCTTTCACCCCACCCTAGAAGCATTATAATGCCTATAAGTTTACTTTTTAGTAAATAATGGCTAGTAATGACTATTGAAAATAGTAGCTTTGCCTTTCAGTTGGTTGGGATGTTTCATAGAATACTACATCCATTTACCATTATAAATGGGTCAGAACCAAAACCTCTGGCCAGAACACTTCTAAACTTTCCAACTTTGCTCCCTCTAAATTAAACTGTGAGAGAGCTGAAGGTACACTTCTCAGGTGGAAAGTGGCATAGCCATCCAGGTCAGGGGTTGGAGACGCTGAAGCTCACCCAAAATGAGAAATAAAATCACGCTAGTAATTTTTACCCCCTGCCACCCCCACATAAACACGGGTTTCTTTAACTCGTGCTGTTTTCTGTTAGCACATATGGTACATAAGGTCATATACTTCTCTGACCCTTGTATTTAGTCAGTGGTTTTCATGAATATTGTTTGGGAAAGCACATCACAAATGAAAATACTGATTTTAAAACAAAGAGTCAGCTATAAAATATAAGCCTGGTAACAAAAACCTGGAAACTTATAAATAGACATGTTTCCTGCTCCCCTCAAAGCCCCTCCCTGAAACAGTTTGGGTAGGATTTTCTATTTCTGAGGCATCTGCATGCTTTTCCAGTACTATGAGTGTCTACTGTTAACTTATGCATTATTAAAAAGATAAGAGGTTAAAAATAGCTCTATTTTGCAATGGGTAAATGGAAAGATTACTGAGCCCAAAGCCACTGAGATTCTTTTACAGACTATTGCCGCATGTGAGACTTCAACTTCTTCCATTTCTCCTTCAATTTAATATCTCTGTTAAGCTCTTATATGTCCCCTATTACCATAGCATCTGAGCACTCAGAATCTTTAATATATTTCTCCTCACAACACCCCTTTGAGGTAGGAAAGTGCTATTATCCCCATTTACCTATGGGCAACCGAAGTACAGAGAGAGAGAGAGAGAGAGACTTGCCCAAGGTCACATAAGAAGTCTGTGGCAGAGCAGGGACTTGAACCCCAAGACTCCAGCTAGCCACTGGAGCATGCTTCTTTTCCTTTGGACAGCAAAACAAACCATTCAAAAACATCTGCATTTTCAGGTTTTGAGGCCTGTAAAGAAAATGCTGAGTTCTAAGTAGAGAGAGTAAAGATAAAGATACAATTGCATGATAAATGCACATTTCACATACGACTAAACATTGTTTGAGCACAGAACTTTCCTCAGAAGCATGAGATAAAATTGACACAAGAATGGAAAGTGACAAATCCTTCAGAAGAATATAAAATAAAAGGATTCTGGGGATAATCTGGAATCAGGAAGGATTTTGACTCAGTTGATTTTGCTAGTAAACTGAAACCTGAAAACTGTTGAACCTGGATGTAGTTAATAATCTTATGTGCCATGAACAGGGCTCCTGGAACTTGGTTCCAAAACAGAAACAGAGAGGCAAGAACTCTTCTAATAGCTGGGTTAGCTAGACTTTGCTTCTCCCTATAGGAAAAAGGGATAAAGCTAGCTCCATCAGGCTTAGTTTACATATTTTAAATTCACTTCAGCACATGTGTGAGGTGTTGTATGTATTTTGTATTGTGTTGTATTATGGGGAGTTTTCGTAAATTATATTAAATGGTGCCTATAAGTGTATTTACCATAAGGAAGGGGAGAAACTGAAATGATAGCCTGAGGAAAGTAGGTCACCCTGGGCTAAAGGTAGCAGGCTCTAGGTACAGAACCAAAATTCAAGGCAAGATAGAGATCTGAAAGACTCTCTTTGAGACACCAGGTGTTTGGATTAGGAACCATGTGTAGAACTCACTCTGTAGGGCCTGACCAATAATGGCAGAGTGGATTCTGAGGGGTGGGACTGGAGGTAGCACAGACTTGACTCTGCAGGAGCCAAGGACGGCTCTAGACATTTCGCCGCCCCAAGCACAGCGGCATGCCGCAGGGGGAGCTCTGCTGGGCGCCGGTCCTGCGGCTCCGGTGGACCTCCCGCAGGCAGGAGGTCCACCGGAGCCGCGGGACCAGCGGACTCTCCGCAGGCATGCCACCAAAGGCGGCCTGCCTGCCGCCCTCCTGGCGACTGGCAGAGCGCCCCCAACGGCATGCCGCCCCAAGCACGCGCTTGGCGTGCTGGGGCCTGGAGGCGCCCCTGGCAGGAGCAGACCAGGAGTAGTGCAGTGGACTTGATTCTGTAGAACCAGAACAGCAGAGGCAAAGCAGAGTAAAACATGATTTAGTGTTGCTGGCTTTGCTGGACTGAAACCGACAGGCAGGCGAGAACTAAATTCCTAATAACCACTTGACCACCACTGAATCTAATCAGGTTTGAGTTAGGTTTATGTGGGTGGGAACTGAATTCTTGGCCTTCAGTTAGTGGGGTAAATTAAATGGAACTGTGGAATGGGCCATGCCCCTCATAGATGTTCAGGTTTTACTAATTTTAATTTTTGTAAATACATGGTTATGCTTTCCCAGACAAAAGGGTTTGAAGTTTCACATTACAAAGGGCTTGTGAGTGGGAAGAAAATACCTGGAAAGGTGGCCAGGAATGTTACATTTTAGTTTCCTACTGCCAGAAGTGGGAGTACAGCTCTTGATGTTGTCTTGAATCATACACCTCATTATTTCAGAAAGGGTCCCCCAGAGTTATTGAACCCAGCCCTTGTTCCTGCCATCAATACCTGGCAGAGGGTCACACCCATTTGTTATGTATGAGACAGTTCTTTCTTAAGTGCTGCAGGAGATTCAGCTCAGGACATGATTCTGTTTGTCCTGGGCCTGAATCACTGACTAAAGCAAAGAAGAAAGAAGATTTTCAAAAGTGACTAGTGGTTCCTGGTGCTCCCTCCTACTCCCACCCCCTTTTTTTCTTTTTTTGGCTGCCTGAGACACCTCAAGGAGGTCTGAATTACAAAAAGTGCTGAGAATCCACCCTCTGGAAATCAAGTCTGTTTAAGAAGTCTCAAGTTGGGCATTCAAAATTGAAGAGTCCCAAAAGCACTAGCAGGGGCGGATCTAGGCATTTTGCAGCCCCAAGCACGGCAGGCAGGCTGCCTTCGGTGGCTTGCCTGCGGGAGGTCCCCGGTCCTGCGGATTCGGCGGCAGCCTGCGGGAGGTTTGTCGAAGCCACGGGACCAGTGGACCCTCCGCAGGCATGCCGCCAAAGGCAGCCTGCCTGCTGCCCTTGCAGCGACTGGCAGAGCGCCCCCAGTGGCTTGCCGCCCCAAGCACGCGCTTGGCGTGCTGGTGCCTTGAGCCGCCCCTGAGCACTAGTCACTTTTTGAAAAGCTTACAGTAACCTACTTGAAGAAAGAGATGATTCTTGAGGAGGTTACAGTCCTCCACTTGCCAGGCAGAACAGTGCTGTCTTTAATTAAAAGACATATGGAACATTTTGAGGAAAGGCAAACAATCACCAGCCTTTTGGATATTATTGTAATTGCATATTCTTTGAAGGTTAGTTCTTTTTCCAGCATCATTTTGAATATATTATGCAAGAAGAAGGCAACTCAGATAATACTCCATACGGAGTTTGGAAAGACAATAATTCACTCTGACATGTGACACATTTCTAACCATGGTTGTGATATCAATTTTACTGCTGTCAAAATGCAGACTGTTTTCAAAGTTGTAAGCGGATCAAGCCTATGAATACATTTTTTTCTTCTTTTTGTTTTTGTTTTTCTCTGCACTGAAGGAAGGAAAATTTTGTTGTATTAAAAAGTGTATGTCCAGCTCAGAACATGGGAAATTGTTCAAAATTTTCCATGAGTTTAGGAGAAAAGTAAATTTGTGTACTTCAAGCACAGCAGTGGAAACAAATCCATGCTTTTGACCACATGTTCCAATAGTAGATCAAAGACTATTTACAGCTAAAGGCCTAATGACTCTTGTTCATTAGGTAACAAGTTTATTGAACCGAAATAAAACGTTGCCAATTAGTGTTAAGAATGGAAAAGGCATGATTGAATCTTGTATGTCTTAATTCCTGATGTTAAGGTGTGTCTTAACCCAGCCTCTAATATTGCAGCCAGCTAGATAACTACTTGATTTATCTGTGCAACCGAGTAGACTCCTAAAACCCCAATCTTTCAGAAAGATGCACTCTGATGGACCTCACAGCCACTGAATTCAGATCTCCATCTACATGCATTTTATTGCAATATCAGTGCATAAATGGGTGAAATTATGGGAACAAATAATTGCACCTTCAGTTTTGTGCCCCAAATCTTGGAGAATGCTTTAGAAAATTTAAATCTCACTTTTACATTCTGGTAATATAGGTTTTTCACATTTAGTTTGTTTTAAAAACTACATAACTGATATTATGGAAAGCATAGGATTATTAGGGGTGATATTCACCCCAATGAAAAGACCAGTACAGCATTTATGCACAACTTAATCCCATAAACCTTGTGCCAGCACTCTGCACATGAGCAAATTTCACCCTAAAATATTATTAGCCCAATAAACATTGAGAGGAATTATTCCATTTTCTCTTTGACATTTACTTTACACTTTTCACAAGTCTGAAATAGAATAGAGAAAACATGAACTCCATGACTAAAAACAAGCTTTTAGGTTTAGGTAAGGCAGGTGGAATGTATAGACAGGAAGGAAAATAATGATATACTTAATAATATATACAGTCTACTCTCTTCCTCTCTAGAACATCTACACATAGTAAGAGAGACAGAGCATAGAGTCCCTGACACCCTCTGTTCTATGAGACGCATCATCAAAATCAGATACGACTTTGTCAGACTCCCAACCACCTCCTTCCTCGTGGCAGCACAGCTCCCTCTTTAGCTGGGTCACCCTATGGACTGCTCAGTACCAGCCAAGAATGCACTTAGAGGGTGTTAATGCATCTTTAAACCACATGAACTCACAATCAGATTTCGATGCAGAAATATGATAGGACTGTTGGGAGCAACAGTGTGAAGAAGAGCTAATTCTGACAGAGCCTTTTTCCAGAGAAGGATCATTGGTAGGAGCCAGGGAGCTGGAAGGGAGGATAGTTTGGACATGATAGTCCCTACTTCCACGCACACCCAAGGAGGATCACATTGGTGACATGGGATCCACCCTGCTGGTGCCAAGTGGTGAGGAAATGTTGCCCATTCATTGAATTCAAAGTGACTCATAAAGGATTTTAAAAAACATTTCACCTGGGCCCCTTCAGGCCTCCTCTGTTCTCCACAAAGCAAAGTAGTACAAATGTCCACATTTTTTTCCCTTTGAAAGTAAACTTTAAGGGCCTTTTCATTCCCGCTGCCCCAATTAAGTGTTGCCTTGTCTGCACGTAACCAGCTTCATTTTTCCACAATAGCTTGAGGCTCAGAGATAATGAAAGATCCCCGTTATGGCTTCTCTTAAATTTAAATAGTTCATCCAACTCTCCACTCAAGGACAAAATAGTAATTGCCCTATTTCTCCCTGGTACATGGCTATTCCAGTCTCATAAGAAATATTAGCAGCTCTCAGATATTACTTGCATGATTAAACAGAATGCAGATTAAGTAAAAACAAATACCCCTGAAGATTCCATAATAAAAGTCTGTGGGAGAAAGGTGTAAATACTGAGGCTGAAATAATGCAGAAAATTTGCAAAGGGACAGCAATAAAGGATCAGCAAAAAAAAAAGGGGGGGGAGTAGCTAAGGTTTTAGTATCTTTAACTTTTTTAGTGAAGGCCAAGATGATACCCTTTTGATGTTACTTTATTGGGAGGTAGAAGAGAGAGGAGGACACTGGGAGATTTTAAAGAATTCTCCTAGCAAGTGCTCTAGTTCACGCACAGCTCCTCCAGTGTCAGTAATTGTGAAAATGCTACATCAGACCAGCCCCCAGTATTTTTATCACCATGTTTCCACCATGCTCAGACAAGGTCTAGACAACTTTGTGGTAAATACTGGCCTTCTGCTGTTGCTAGCAACACAGCGAGAGAACTTGCTGGAGAATTGCCTAAAATCTTCACTGTAACCAAGGCTAGAGAAAGGGAGAAAGAGAACATAAAAATTTAAATGAAAATGTTTCCGATAGCAAGTTAGATATGTGATCAGTTTGGTAGTTGTCAAAAAGGATCACGTGATTTCAGAACTCCTGATACAAAACACCTTGGCTGATAGTACCAGATTATGATACACGTTTAGATTTTCTGGACAAACTTTGGCTATATCCAAGTGAATTAAACAATTAACCAAGAGTTTGACTGCAAGGTTCCACTTGCAGGAGTCTTATGGAATTGGTCAAAGTCAAGGCTTTCCCATGAATTCACTAAATACACTAAAAACAAATGTAATCAATTAAATACATAACGTTTTATTTAAATGTTCTCTTTCCTTTGAAATTAGATTTCCATATAAGGTCTGATAAGTGCTGAATACTCACAACTCTCATGAAAGTCAGTGGAAGCAGTGGGTACTTTACCTCTTAAGACTAGATCCTTATAACACATTTGATCATTTGCCTATATCATGCAGAAGTTCGTTAAAACTCTGATACATTACTAACCAGACATTCAATGAGATTTGCTCCCTCCTTTGTGCCTATTTATTGTTTCAGAGATTGTGTATGTGGGAGTTTGAAGAAAAGATGCAGCCTAGATAAAAAAAAATTAAAAATTATACAGAATTTGATATAGAATCTGTCCAAGAAGCCTTAACAAAATGACTGTTCCCTAACCCTCCCCGTTTTGAGAGAACACATTTCCAGAGAAGATGATAAAATTTAACAAGCTAAGGTGATTAATCTGTAAAGAAATCAGATAATTTTTCATTGAAATCAGTGTTAATATATCCCCCAGCAATGTTTGCACTTGGCAAACTTGAGAAAAGCAACAATCAATAGATGGTAACATAATAGTTTAAAACATTTTTTAAAAAAACCTGGGAGGTAAAGCAGAGTTTTAAAATATGAGTTATGTTGGCAGTGTTTCTTTAAGGTCTAGCTTCAAAGTTTTTTAAAAGCTAGTAGAAATAAACATAGAATCATAGAAGATTAAGGTTGGACGAGATCTTGGGAGGTCACCTAGTCCAACCCCCTGCTCAAAGCAGAACCAATACCAACTAAATCATCCCAGCCAAGGCTTTCTCAAGTCAGGCCTTAAAACCTCTAAGGATGGAGATTCCACCACCTCCCTAGGGAACCCATTCCAGTGCTTCACTACCCTTCTAGTGAAATAGTGTTTCTTAATATCCAACCTGGACCTTCCCCACCTCAACTTGAGACCATTTCTCCTTGTTCTGTCTTCTGCCACCACTGAGAACAGCTTAGCTCCATCCTCTTTGGAACCCCACTTCAGGTAGTTGAAGGCTGTTATCAAATCCCCCATCACTCTTCTCTTCTGCAATAAGCCCAGTTCTCCTCATAAGTCATGTGCTCCAGCCCCCTAATCATTTTCATTGCCCTCCGCTGGACTCTCTCCAATTTGTCCACAACCTTTCTGTAGTGGGGGGCCCAAAACTGGATGCAATACTCCAGATGTGGCCTCACCAATGTCGAATTGAGAGGAATAATCACTTCCCTCAATCTGCTGGCAATGCTTTTACTAATGCAGCCCATTATGCCGTTACCCTTCTTGGCAACAAGGGCACACTGTTGACTCATATCCAGCTTCTCATCCACTGTAATCTCCAGGTCCTTTTCTGCAGAACTGCCACTTAGCCAGTCTGTCCTCAGCCTGTAGCAGTGCATGGGATTCTTCCATCCTAAGTGCAGGACTCGGCACTTGTCCTTGTTGAACCTCATCAGATTTCTTTTGGCCCAATCCTCCAATTAGTCCAGGTCACTCTGGACCCTATCCCTACACTCCAGTGTGCCTACCTCTCCCCACAGCTTAGTGTCACCCACAAACTTGCTGAAGGTGTAATCCATCCCATCATCCAGATCATTAATGAAGATGTTGAACAAAACCAGCTCTAGGACCAACCCCTGGAGCACTCCGCTTGATACCGGCTGCTAACTAGACATTGAGCCATTGATCATTACCCGTTGAGCCCAACAATCTAGCCAGCTTTCTATCCACCTTATATTCCACTCATCCAATCCATACTTTTTAAACTTGCTGGCAAGAATACTGTGGGAGTCCGTATCAAAAGTCAAGATATATCATGTCCACTGCTTTCCCCATATCCACAGAACCAGTTCTCTCATCATAGAAGGCAATCAGGTCGGTCATCCCTACATATACCATAATAAAAGTCTACTGGATAATCAGTGCTGTATTTAAATTACAGTGGGCTGTAGCCCACGAAAGCTTATGCTCAAATAAATTTGTTAGTCTCTAAGGTGCCACAAGTACTCCTGTTCTTTTTACAGACTAACACGGCTGCTACTCTGAAACCTACATTTATTATGTGATTCCTGAGATGAAACATTTCATTTTCCAAGTCCTCCCAGAATAACACGACTTTGTCTTAGTCTGCATGTATTACTAACAAAGTGTAAAATATCTTTGCACTTCCATATACTGTTGACTGACCAGTTCTCCTCCTCAGAGAAATAACTTTCTATCACCCTTGCAGTTATATAACAATGTGCAATAATAAGCCTATAAAGTGCAGAAAACCAACAAGCCATGCTCTCCAATGCTTTTGCTATATATGAAAAATACTTTTTGAAATATATCCCAACCTGTTCCCTGGCCAGATTTAAGTTCTTTTTCCACAGTCAACAACTAGGTCATACCCATGTATGTATTACTATCTGCTTTAAAATGTGCACAGAAAACCCATATATGTTCAAGTAAATGCATGTGTGTGTATTTAGACTATGCTGCCATTAGTCCTATTATTAACTGTAAAGCGCCATTGTGCTACATGCTGTACATACACATAGTAAGGGCTTGTCTATGGTCAATTAGCATGCAGCAAGCCAGGATGTAAATCTATAGTGCTGTAACCTGCCACACACTAACTGGCCATGTTGACCCTGCTACTGGGTGCTATAAATTCCACAGTGTGCTTTGATGTACTGCTCTTTCAAGCAGAGGTGATAACTCACTACAGAACTTTTAGTGTGTAGTAGGGGGTCCACACAGCAATTTAGTGTGTGGCAAGCTAGAGTACTGTAGATTCACTCCCTGGCTTGTTCACACTAACATTTCTTGTGGACAATCCCTTACAGAGCTCCCACCCAGGGTGTTTACAATCTAAATAGGTAAGATAAACAAAAGATAGGAGAAAGGGGGTATTGTTACTACTGTTTTTACATCTGAGGAACTGAGGCACAGAGATTAGGGAAGCTGCACAAGGACATAAAGGAAGTCTGTGGCAGAACCAGAAAATGGATCTGTAGTTCCCTAGTCCCAGTCCAGTGCCTTAACCATAAGACCATTTTTCTCTGGTACCTATAAATCTCACTACCTGATTTGCATGACCAAATGCGGGGTTTGCTGGGGCAATATTTCAGAACACCTTGAAACCAAATGAAAGTTTGGCGTGATCAGTTTTGTCATCCTATTTATTATAAACCCTAATGAGTTTATCTAGGTCAGAAATGCAGGAGGAAGATATGATGTTACCAGAGAGAAAAGGGCAAACGTGTACAGAGATCTTTTGAAGGACTTTGTTTTGTTTCCAGAACAGTCAAGTGTTCATCCATTTAATTTTTGTATTTCAATATGTCTGCTTCCAAGGGCCATAGTTTGTCACTTGCCCTTATCAATCCATCATTATGACAGCACGTAGGAAACAATATTGTGCCATTTACTAGAGAAGCAAAGTTCACTATTTTAAAGATTTTACACAACTTCCTCAAATTCTATCTCAAGATTCTAGATTTTACATTAAATACACAATATAAAATTGTAAAGTGACACACAATTTTCATTTAATTTCACAGTGATTGCTGGTTGGAAAAAACACAAAATAGGTTTCTCAAAAATATAATGGAAGAGCAAATGCTGAACAATTGCTACGATATCATGAAAGGATAAAATATAGAAATTTGGGGCTTAGGGCACCTTGGAAACTTTTGGGTTTCTTGAAACCATCTCTGAAGATGTTAATAGCTGAAAAAGAAAAATCTGTCCCAAAGGATCACATAATCCTAGAATAAAGGGGGGAAAAAGGAGACCAGCTCTAGGAATTTTTATGGTTTCTCATCTCTTATACTTCCTCAAGATGTTATCCTCTTTCTTTCCAAACAAGCTTCTTACACCACACTGCTTCTTTTGTACCCTCTTCCTAGCAATCTATAGCTATATGTATCTGTAGTAATTTATTGTGGGATAATATTATTGAAGTAATCTATTTAAGGCATTAGTTTTTTATGAAATATCGCTCTCAGAGACCATCCTGACCTAACGTTTACCAATTTTTAAGCAGCAGATTCTCCAAGAGATGCCCATCCTTCCTCTCTTGGGGAACACGAACAAACCAATGGGTTATGTTTCATTTCTCATATTGGAGCAGCAATTGAGTATGAAAGCTTAGCAGTTCTAGTGATAAAGAGATTAAATATTATTACTGACAAAGCATCCTATTATGTGAAATCCAACATGAGGTATCAGAGACTGGGAAGGTATCAATGAAATACGTTTAAATCCTCGCTAACCAGCCAAAATCAGATTTTCATGGGAATGTTAGAAGTATCAGCAGCCAGCATACTTGGGAATTTGGGTACCAAATACTTCATCTCTATTACTCTTAGGCCTGGTCTACACTACGCGTTTAAACCGGTTTTAGGAGCGTTAAACCAATTTAATGCCACACCCGTCCACACTAAGAGGCCCTTTATATCTATATAAAGGGCTCTTTATACCGGTTTCTGTACTCCTCCCTAACGAGAGGAGTAGCACTAATATCGGTATTATTATATCAATAATAATATAATATATAATATAATAATATAATATAATATAATATAATATAATAATATAATATATCCATTATATATAATATATTATATATATTATAATATCGGACTAGGGTTAGTGTGGCCGCAAATCGACGGTATTGGCCTCCGGGCGGTATCCCACAGTGCACCACTGACCGCTTTGGACAGCAATCTGAACTCGGATGCAGTGGCCAGGTAGACAGGAAAAGCCCTGCAAACTTTTGAATATCATTTCCTGTTTGCCCAGCGTGGAGCTCCGATCAGCACGGGTGGCGATGCAGTCCGAAATCAAAATCCAAAAAAAGCTCCAGCATGGACCGTACGGATGTGATCGCTGCATGGGCAGGCAAATCTGTTCTATCAGAGCTCCGTTACAGAAGACGAAATTCCAAAGCATTTTTAAAAAATCTCTAGACAGAGGCCACAGCAGGGACTCAGCACACTGCTGCGTGACAAACGTAACAGAAAGCCAAAGAATCAAATGGACGCTCATGGAGGGAGGGAGGGGGGACTGAGGACTCAAGCTATCCCACAGTTCCTGCAGTTTCCAAAAAGCATTTGCATTCTTGGCTGAGCTCCCAATGCCTGTAGTGTCAAACACATTGTCCGCGGTGGTTCAGGGCATAGCTCGTCAATTTACCCCCTCACACACCCCCAGAAGTAAAAGGGAAAAAAATCCTCTCTTGACTCTTTTAAATGTCACCCTATGTTTACTGAATGCTGCTGATAGATGTGATGCTGCAGCAGTCAACTGCAGCATCCTCGCCCCCCCTCCTTGGTGGCTGATGGTACAATATGGCTGATATCCATCATCATCATCAGCCTTGTGGCAGATGGTGCAGTGCAGTAGGACTGGTATCCATCCTCATCATCAGCCCGTGAGTGCTCCTGGCTGGCCTCCGGTGAGGTCGGCCGGGGGCGCCTGGGTAAAAAACTCCTGATCATTCCCAGTAGATGGTACAGAACGGCTGGTAACCATCTTCATCATAGCAACAGGGGGCTGAGCTCCATCAGCCCCCGCCCTTCATGTGTAAAGAAAAGATTCTGTACTGCCTGGACTATCATAGCAGCGGGATGCTGGGCTCCTCTCCCCCACACTGCTTAATGTCCTGTCTGGACTATCATAGCAGCTGGAGGCTGCCTTCCCCTCATTTTATCTCACTAACAAGTCACTGTTTCTTATTCCTGCATTCTTTATTACTTCATCACACAAATGGGGGGGGACACTGCAACGGTAGCCCAGGAAGGCTGGGGGAGGAGGGTATCTACAGATGGGGTTGTTGCAGGGGCACCCCCTGTGAATGGCATGCAGCTCATCATTTCTGCGGGATCTGACATGGAGCGGCTGTGCTCTCTGGTTCCCTGATACACTGGTTCTCTAGTACACTTGCCCCATATTCTAGGCAGGACTGATTCTATTTTTAGATACCATAAAGGAGGGGTTGACTCGGGGAGTCATTCCCATTTTTGTCTTTTGCGCCCCCGGCTGATCTCAGCCAGGGGCACCTATGACAGCAGCAGATGGTACAGCACAGAAGGACTGGTAACTGTCATCTCATTGCCAATTTACAATGGCATGGTAGATGGTACAGAACGGCTGATAACTATCTCTGCTATCATGCAAAAGCAAATGAATGCTGCTGTGTAGCGCTGCTGAATCGCCTCTGTCAGCGGCATCTAGTACACATACGGTGACAGTGACAAAAGGCAAAACAGGCTCCGTGGTTGCCATGCTAATGGCGTCTGCCAGGGCAATCCAGGGAAAAAGGGCGCGAAATGATTGTCTGCCATTGCTTTCCCAGAGGAAGGAGTGACTGACGACATTTACCCAGAACCACCCGCGACAATGATTTTTGCCCCATCAGGCACTGGGATCTCAACCCAGAATTCCAAGGGGCGGGGGAGACTGCGGGAACTATGGGATAGCTACGGAATAGCTACCCACAGTGCAACGCTCCAGAAATCGATGCTAGCCTCGGACCGTGGACGCACACCACCGAATTAATGTGCTTAGTGTGGCCGTGTGCACTCGATTTTATACAATCTGTTTTACTAAACCGGTTTATGTAAAATCGGAATAATCCTGTAGTGTAGACGTACCGTTAGATACAGCAAGACCTAAAAGAACGTGAACTCATATGACCTTCACAGTCAGGTGTAAGGCTAGATGAATCCATGTCACTACTTGATAATTAACTACTTGATCATTCTTAACCATTGTCATAGCCAAGAAATCCAGCAAAGGGAAGAGCAGCCCAGGATTAAAAGTGCCAAGCTGCAGTGGCAAAACCCATCCATATATCTGCATAGCATTTGAACACTACTGTGTCTATTCCAAATGTAAAATCACAAGCATGCCAGAAATCCATTAACAGTGACTTTCTGGTAATCCACTGAAGAAGAGTACATTATCTTATACGATAAAAGAACTGGAGATCAAAGAATGATTATGGATATGTACAGGCAAAATATCAGTCATCTCTCTCAGGAAATGTGTTGTAGTGTAAGGGTTATCAAACAATTCTTGCAAATCAGAAAAAAAAACCTTCACTTTGTGCCACAGCAAAAGCAGTGAAAAGATGAATAAAGCTCTCCAGTCACATTTTCTCAATAACAGTGGGAGCTATTTATATTAATCTCTTTTGCTAGATTTTGCTAGATTGTATATCAGATAATTCTCTACAAGTTGCTTATTTTGTGATTTCTGTTTATTATTAATTGGTTGACTTGAAGCCTAGAGAAGATATGCCAGTGGTTGAGGCACTAGCCTAGGACTCCTCTGCCACAGACTTACTGTGTGATCTTGGGCTAGTCATTTAGCCTAAGTTCCCCACCTGCAAAATGAAGATAAATGCACTAAAGATTGTGAAGTGCTCAGACACTGTATTAATGGGAATTATATAAACAGCCAAGATAAATAGGCCAGTTTTATCCCTGGGTAAACTTCAGTGAAGTTTTCTCAAGGACAAAAGTGGCACTTTTTACATAGATAGAGCTGCACTGGTATTCTAAAGGTTTAGGTACAGTCCTGTCCCCTTGAAGGTAATGGGAGTTTTGCCATTCAATGGGACCGGGATTTCACTCCATGTGTAGCACAGAAGACTCTAAAGGACAGAATAAAATTAAGAATTTTCCTCACTGGTGGTTAGAAAATGCCATAGTCTGTTAGCAGTTGCCTTTTACGTAATCTGGAATTTGTGCTAAAGTAAATCTCTATCTTTAGTTTTTATGCTAACCTTAAATATTTTCTTATCCACCTCAGTAGGAGTTTTACATTGAGGGATAGACCGTAAAAGCAACTTAATGGATTGTAAAAGCAACTTGAGAAGTGTAAAGGGTATTATTTAGAAGAATATATTGTATCAGCACAGAAGGTTACAATCTCACCTCTGACAACAGTATGGCTGAGTTAAATTGGACTTTGTGCCCTTTTTTACAATGTACAAAGAGTGTCCACATACACATGCTGTGAGACACACACACACACACACACACACATACATACACTCACGCAACCCCACCCCACCCCCAACAGATCCTAGGACAAATTCAGGAAAGACCAGACTTGACATTGCTGAGGTTTCTAAGATAAAGGAAAACAAGCAGGGGGAAAAAAGAAAAACTTTTTGGAGGAGAAGGGTGAGGGGGGGGAAAATCCAACTTCTCTGACCCTCTTTGTATATCATAAACAGAGGCACAATATCCAATTTAAAAACCAAACAAATCCTTTTGTAGATCTTTAATAAAAGTACAAAACAAACCTCTTCTCTCATCACACCAAATGACAGTACTCTGCTTTCTTTCTGATGGAAGAAATAAAGTAAATGGAACAGAATGAGGGCACAAGATAAATACCTTCTAACTTTTTGACATTTATTTTTCTAAACAATACAAAGCTATTAGCATGAGACAGTATTTTATTCAGTTGATATGAGGCTCTTTTCTCCCCACATGAAGTTACTTGTGTGCTGGAATAGGAGAATAGGACATTAAAATATAGTTTTCTTCAATAATGTATCTAAATCATTTTGCTATTAAGGATTAATATGATCACATATTTCACTGAATAACTAAGATTTTGATGTGTTTATGTGATGCAAATTGTTTTGTATTTCACTAATAGAAGTCAGCCTTGTGATGTAATGCCTTATTTGAAGTGCATTGTAAATATGACTTTTGTTTTCAAAGCTTGATTCTTCAGTTCATTTATCATCATTTAATAAGAGCACAGAAAATAAGCAAGTGAAACAAAATAGAAAACAAAGAGATATTTGAAATAATTTAGAGAAAGATATACAGTGTATCCTGAGTTGTTCAGATCAGAAGTGTATAAAAATGAAAGCTTTATTGTTAAGTTTTTGCAGGAGGCCAAGGGGGGATATAGTAACAGTGCAACCATCTCCAAACAAGTGCATATATATCTTACAAAAGCAACCATAGTGTGTACCTATATTCTAGTAAAAACTAATATTTACCCTTATGGAACACTTCCTATGAAGAGAAGGAACAATCTACATGGGTATATTGTGCGTATCAGCCATAGGGCACAAACAAACACTAACATGTGAGCAACACTCTCAGATCCCTGGCCAACACCCTTCCTGTGAAATGTGAGGGTATATCTGCACTGCAAAAAATACCAGACAAACAAACAAACAAAAAACCACAGCAGCAGGTCTCAGAGCCCTGGTCGACTGCCTCAAGGCTAAAAATAGCAGTATACATTCCCGTTTGGTCTCTGAAGAAACCAAGCAAGGGGGATGGGTAGACATAGACCACAAATGAAGTGGCCACCTTCAGCCCAGTGCTCTCACTGCTGGCTGGGAGTCTACTGGTGTGTGCACCGTCACCTGGGATTTGGTCTTGTTCTGTGCGTTAGAGTGGTGGAAGTGGTCTTCCAGCAAACACTGGGCAGAATGATGTCATGTTGAAGATACTTCTATTGCTAATATAAGTAGAAAGTGATTCAGTTAGTGTATGTGTGCAAAACCCTTTATGCTCAAAGTTTGGTTTTTTTAAAGTCAGAAGTACATTTTACTACAAAAATTAAGACCCAGGTTTCATTTGCAAGCTGGTCCTAGCCAATGAAAGCATTACAAACACAAATATATTGTGTAGTTTATACACAACAGGTCAAATGGGAAGCTATACACAAAGGAAATAAGTAAAAATCTGAAGTCATTGGTATTTAACATCAACGGCAAAATAAAAAAAGAAACTAAAAGATTACAAATTTGACCACCGAACCAAATCTCTGTATAATTTATGAATAGCCCTTTATCTTTGTCATAGAAATTGTGATGAAAGCAATAGAATCTATTGTTTTGATAAGACAATAGAATTTGTGTGCAACAGTCCAGCATTGCTATATGCCATCTGCAATGTATTATATGCTATCAAAGTAAGATTTTAACACTGTATGTTGATTCTCAGTCTTGTAGAATAAAAATGCATTTCATATTATTCTTGCTCATGTCCTTAGTAAAACAGATTTTAATTACTTATTTTGCAACACAAATAACTTTACATCAGAAATTATATTCATATATAAATTCCCAAAGTTTTCAAAAAGAAAATTAACACAGACACACATGCACGCACACACTTGTTCATCTTTAACCAAGATAATTTTAAGTCACCAATTCCCTCTAGGAGTCCTATTGATGTCCACTATTTTCATTCCCCCACACCTCCTCCCCCACTAGAGACCCTGCTTTTCAGTGATTCTCCCTCCAAAAGACAGGGCTTGACAAGATTCCATTCAAATCAACATCAGCCCCATTGCTCATCTGACAACATTACTTAAGTGCAAAATTGGGGCTTGATGCTACAAAGTGCAGAGGATTCCCCTCTCATTGAAGTTAAATGGGAATTGAGGGCACTTAGTACCCCCCCCCCAGAATTATGTTTGTCACCTTTTCTATCTCTTCTGAAGTGGAGTGACTGGAAATCTACACCATGTTCCAAAGGACCTTTGATTTATAAAAGAGCATGATCTTATATTCATTTTTATATTCTATCCTAATCCTTGGGCATTTTGTTGGCTATTTTGGCTACTGCTCCATGGCGAGCACAGAGGTTTTGTCTGACTATCCCTAATGACATGCAGGTTTTTTTCCTGAGTGGTGGCATTTATTTTAGAACTCAATCATGTGTACACATAATATAAATGATTCCTTTCACTAGGCAGTACCTTACTTTTCTCAACACCAAATTTCATTTGCCAGTGTGCTGTCTATTCAGCTACCTTTGTTAGGTCCCCTTGAAATTCCTCACGGTTTTCACCACTCTTGACTAACCGAAATAATTTTATGCCATCCGCAGATTTTGCCACCTCCCCACTTTCCCTTTATTCCAGATCATTAACAATTGTGTTAAACACTACCAATATTAGTCCAAGACTTGGAGCTCCCAGCTGTTAACCTTTTCCCATGTTAAAAACTGACCACCCATTCCTACTTTTTGTTTTCTAACTCTGAGCTAGTTTCTAATCCATGACATTACTTCACCTCTTATTACTACTTAGTTTGTTAAAGACTTTTTAAAAGTCTAAATAAAATGTGTTAACTCATTCTCCTTTTCCCACTATTCTGTTGGCTCATTTGCATGTATTTACAAAACTAATTATATATCAACCTAATTTGAATCTATGAATGTCTATTTGTGTTCCCAAACGCAGATTTTGTACACACAAATTGATGTATGTACCATTTTTGTACATCTAGATAGATCTAGAAGCCATTTTAAAAAAACATGGCCCATTATGTCCGGTAAACACCAATTGGCTACAGTTTTTCAAAACACTTATCCACAACAGCTATTAACACTTATTTTATATTATTAAAGCTTATTTGAGATTTAGATGCTCTAGATCAAGCTATTTTAAATGAAAAATTAAATGGTGAAAGCCACCATGACTTCAGTGAATGCTTTTGCTATTTTAATGTATGGCCACATGCAATCAGTTAAAGAAAGATGTTTACTAAATAAGAGGATCTGAATATTCACTGATTCAATGGCATCTTGTCACAGCAGCCTTTAACTTTTATGTAAAAAGCTGTAGAAGGTTTTCATCATTTCTGATTACATTTGTAAATGAAAATTATATTTTTAATTAAATTAAAAATAACAGTAGCTGCCTCTGATTTTGAGTTTCCTATTTCAGAAACATGATTTTCAGAGGTGATACCACACCCACAACTTTCCAGGCTTGTCTACACTAGGGATTTTTGCACCATTACAGCTACACCGGTTAAAATGCCCAGTGTATATGCATTGCACTGGTGTGACTTCCCTCAATTTCAAATGGGGCTTTATACAGGTGCAAAAATCTCTAATGGAAACAAAAAGGATTCGGCACCTCAGAAAAAAAACATGCTTCAGGTTTCTTAAATTAGGCAACCACAATTAAAAGTCATTGGTGAAAATTCTGAGAAAATTGCTATGGTTTTGGGTAAGCAGCAAGTACCCTGGGAGAACAATTTCAGAGATGGGGCAAAACAGACAGCAAGCTTTAAAGGGAAGATCCTGAGATAATGGAGCAGAAAAGATTTTAAAGGAAAATGGGGGCTTCAGGGAAGACTGGGGAACAGGAGAAAAAGTAATGATGGTAGAGCAGGGAGGAGTTTGAAAACAGAGGGTGGTTGGGTAAGAGAGCAGCAGCAGAATAGGCTATCAAGGGAATAATTATGTCAGCAGGAAGGAGACCTGCTGATCCGTGGAAGAAGAGCTCTGTAAATTACAGTACACAAAATACAAGTTAGGAATTGTGAATAAGTCACAGTGTTCTCACATCACTTCATGTGGCTTTTATGATTACCTTGGTGTTTTCAGAATTCCACACTGAACAGTATATATAGCCAACAATTCACAACAGAGGATTTATGGTATTATCTATAGCTCAGGAGTGTTATGAGCAGGGACTCTTGTGACCCAAATTCACTCCTAGTATAAGCGGGTATAACTCCATTTTTAGGGATAAGTTCAGAAAAAAACTCTCCCTGTAAAATCCACATTTCAATATAATAGTTAAATCAAAAAACATTTTTTTTTAAATCCCAACACGACCCAGGGGCTTTTGTTGCTGCAGTAGTCAATGGAATTTAGAGATGCTCACAACTTTGCAGGATTGGGCAAAAATATATGTTAATCAACTGGACTGGTCCCTTAGCCCAAAGCCATTTTTAAAGGAGATCATAAACGTAATACATTATTGTTAATCCATACAGATTAATACATATCTCCCAAGTGACAGAAAAAAAGTAAAACCAGAGGAAGTCTGGCCACTGTCACCAGTAAACAATGAAAATCACTGTAGTAGTAAAATGCCCAACATGTCTTCAGAATGATTATAAACTTTTTGTGAAGAAAGTCTTCAAAGTATAATGTTTATTTTCCTTTAACCATTTTTCTCAATGAAAGCATTTTAGCACCTTGGAGATGTAATTCACTTGGTGCTGATAATCCCATCTCCAACATCTGTTTCAATCACTGCACTGTAAACCAACACACACTGCTTACAATTTATGCAATCAACTAAAAGCAGTGAAGTATGCAATATACTTTGTTGTTTAATAGTTTGACCTTTCCAGCAAACAATATTTTTGTTTATGGTTTAGTACATTATCAGGAGAAAGAGAGGACATATAGATTTTGTATACCCATATAAATGTTGTTAAATGTTTTATATGGGAAGTCAAGGATCATTGAGCTTTAAGTGGTGTTTCAGAACCCTCAGGGAAATTCTCATCCAGGTACTTAGAATGGTCTCACAGAGATGCACTTTGACACACAATATAGGATACATTATAAAACTGAATGAAATTGCTTCCTTTTTCAGTTCAATGAATATGTCAAATAAGCACTTTCAAACGCTTCTGTAGGCACCAGTTAAACTTTCCTGTACTATCAAACAAGCAGCAATATAGGACAAATCCTGGTCCCAATGAAGTCAAAGACAAAACTTCTAGTGATATCAATGGGACCAGGAGACCTCAAGTCAGCAACTGCTTAAAAAATTCAAGATCTGAAGTTATCGCTACACTACAGCTTAAATCAACGTAAGTTATGTCGCTCAGGGGTGTGAATTAGCCACCCCCATGAGTGACATAACTTATCCCGATTTAAGCGCTGGTGTGGACAGTGCTATATCAGTGGAAGAGTTTCTCCTGCCAACATAGCTACTGGGGCTGGAGTAATTAAGCCAACAGGAGGACTCTCTCTGACCAACTTGATTGCCTTCTGTGATGAGATAACTGGCTCTGTCGATATGGGGAAAGCGGTGAATGTGAAATACCTTGACTTTAGCAAAGCTTTTGTATGGTCTCCCACAGTATTCTTGCCAGCAAGTTAAAGAAGTATGGATTGGATGAATGGACTATACGGTGGATAGAAAGCGGGCTAGATTGTCGGGCTCAACAGGTAGTGATCAATGGCTTGTTGTCTAGTAGGCAGCCGGTATCAAGCAGAGTGCCCCAGGGTCGGTCCTAGGGCCAGTTTTGTTCAACATCTTCATTAATGATCTGGATGATGGGATGAATTGCACCCTCAGCAAGTTTGCGGATGATACTAAGCTGGGGGGAGAGGTAGGCACACTGGAGTGTAGAGATAGGGTCCAGAGTAACCTAGACAAATTGGAGGATTGGGCCAAAAGAAATCTGACGAGATTCAACAAGGACAAGTGCCGAGTCCTGCACTTAGGATGGAGAAATCCCAAGCACTGCTACAGGCTGGGGACCGACTGGCTAAGCAGCAATTCTGCAGAAAAGGACCTGGTGACTACAGTGGACGAGAAGCTGGATATGAGTCAACAGTGTGCCCTTGTTGCCAAGAAGGCTAACGGCATATTGGGCTGCATTAGTAGGAGGCTTGCCAGCAGATCAAGGGAAGTGATTATTCCTCTCTATTCAGTAGCGGTATTGCATCCAGTTTTGGGCCCCCCCACTACAGAAAGGATGTGGAGGTCAATGAAAATGATCAGGGGGCTGGGGCACATGATTTATGAGGAGAGTCTGAGGGAACTGGGCTTATTTAGTCTGCAGAAAAGAAGAGTGAGGGGGGCTTTGATAGCAGACTTCAACTACCTGAAAGAGGGTTCCAAAGAGGATGGAGCTCAGCTGCTCTTGGTGGTGGCAGATGGCAGAACAAGGAGCAATGGTCTCAAGTTGCAGTGGGGGAGTTCCAGATTGGATATTAGGAAAAACTATTTCACTAGGAGGGTGGTGAAGCACTGGAATGGGTTAAATAGAGAGGTGGTAGAATCTCCATCCTTAGAGGTTTTTAAGGCCCGGCTTTGATGATTTAGTTGGGGATGGTCCTGCTTTGAGCAGGGTTTGGACTAGATGACCTCCTGAGGTCTCTTCCAACTCTAATCTTCTATGATTTTATGACAGGAGGGCAAATTTTTTGGCCTGAGGGCCACATCGGGGTTCCAAAACTGTATGGAGGGCCAGGTAGGGAAGGCTGTGCCTCCCCAAAGAGCCTGGCCCCTGCCCCTTCCCACTTTCTACCCCCTGACTGCCCCCTCACAATGCCCAACCCATCCAACCCCCTTAGTCCTTGTCCCCCTCTGCCCCTAACCTCCTCCCCGGGACCCCACCCCCTTTTGGAATGTGGCCCTGTGAACGTGGGCAGAGGACTCAGGAGCAGCAGGGGCAGCTGCACAGCTGGAGAGAAGCAGCAGTTTTCCCTTCAAAGAGCCGCTTCTCTCCGGCCAGTTGCACAGCCACCCGGTGCTCCTCCTGAGTCCTCTGCCCATGTTTGCCGCGCTCCCGCCACCCGCACGGCCCACCTGCTCCCCTGCCCCTGCAGTGCAGCCCCTCCCTTCCCCACAGGGGGTGCGCCAGTGCTGAACTGCCTGAGTGCCTGCCTGCCCCCTGTTGTTGGGGCGCCCCAGGCCAGGGCACCCTCTGTTAACTGGTAAATCTGTCCCTGAGCTGCACCACCCGGCTGGAGCCAGCCATGCCGTCGCGCTGCCAGCACAGCAAGCTGAGGCTACGGGGGAGGGGGAGAACAGCGGGGAGGGGCCGGGGGCTAGCCTCCCTGGCCAGGAGCTCAAGGGCCAGGCAAGACGGACTTGTGGGCTGGATGTGGCCCGCGGACCGTAGTTTGCCCACCTCTGTTCTATGACATCCTGGTAAAACTCCCGTCAATCTCAATGAGGCCAAGATTTCACCCCTATAATCTACTGTTTATAGAATATGTAAGGGTCTGATCCACTTCCAATCCAGCTCAATGGAAAGATTCCTATTCACTTCAGTGAGTTCAGGCTTTAATGTAGTATTGTAACAATGTCATACTGACAGCAATAAGGATTTTTATTAATGGGCATTGATTTGGGACTAACGAACAGAAGGCTTTGCCTCTCAACTACTATGACATTTCAGATGAATACTTGCAAAGTACAAATGAACCCCAATATGTTGTGTTTTTCACCGTTAGGCTTGTGTTGTGATATTCCATTAACTTCAGTGAAAGCAGCGTTTGAAGTTTGGATGTAAAACAAACAAACAGAAGATTCAAATGAATTCCAACTGCTCCCCAAACACAGAGACATAAGAAAATTCTAAAACTAAAAACACTAATGCTTCACTTTTGTGATTTATGTCATCATAAGAGCCAGCAATATCTCAGTGCAATTTGCAGGCAGGATACAAGGAAGCAAATCCTTCAGCTGTGATTCTGAAAATGTAAAATACTGCTGTGTTTAAATGCCATAGATATTTCTTCAAAGAACATAGGGCCTGGCTAAAATGTGAATGAATGTACTGGCATTAATAAAGGGAAAGATGATCTGATTTATTTTGTAGTTTAAGACTAAATTATAACAACATTCAAAACCTAAAATTTAATCGTCAGAGGATAGCTGGTCCCTGTGGGTAGACCAGGCCCGGCTCCCATGTCAGAGCAGGTTACCCCTATTGAGCGAGTTAAACGAGGCAGGCTACACAGGCCTGTCAGAGGGCAGGAAGAGGAGAAATGACTGGAGCAAGCTGTGCCTGGGGAGAGGAACCGCAGAGGGGTGGAGCTAACTCTGGTGGTGGGTCCCTGGAACAAGGGGTCAGATGCTCAAGGAGTTAGCCTTGGGGCTGGTGTTCCAGAAGGGAGCAGAGCTAACTGGCTGTGAGAAGAGAAGCTGGTTGGAACTTGGAAGCTTCAAGCAGCAGGATTACCAGAGACCCTTGGGAGGAGAGGCTTTGACAAAGGGTGAACTGAGGAATTGCTTTTGTCTATTATGTGCTTACGTTTGGACAAACAAATCTGCTTAAAGGAGACTGGGCATGGTAATGAGTGCTTGTTAAGATGGTGAGAAGCCCTGCCACGTCCCATATGCTGGAGAACACAGGCACTTCGAGCAGCCCCTGATAGAAGGGGAGAATGAGGTAGATCTTTGGTGCTCACTGAAGATGGGGGAAACAGAGGCAGCATGCACAGAACAACCTTTGGCCACAAGGGGATGCTTGGGTGGTGGCTACTGTATTACATTAATACAGTTATTGAGAGCAATTCACCTTTTTAAAACCTAGAAGAATCAAAATGGAACATTACATAGTACAAATTAAAGGAGGGTAATATAATTAACACCAGCCAACATGGATTTATGGCAAATAGATCTTGTCAAACTAAATTGACAGCTTCTTTTGATGGGACAACAAGTTTGGTTGATTAAGGTAGTAGGGCTGATATAATGTACTTAGACCTCTGTAAGACATTTGACTTGGTGCCATGTGACATTTTGATTAAGAAACTTGAATAATATGTACAAGATCAACATGGCACATATTAAATAGATAAAAGCTGGCTCACAAGTCACAAAATACACTTATAAATGGAAACAATCAATACGTAGGTGTATTTCTACTGATCTACTGATCCCACAGGGATCAGCTCTTGGTCCTATGCTATTTAACATTTTTATCAGTGACCTGGAAAAAATATAATATCATCACGGATGATATAGAGATTGGCATGGTAAATAATGAAGCGGACAGGTCACTTGATACAGAGCAATCTGGATTGCTTGGAAAGTGGGAGCAAGCAAATAATATGAATTTTGATCTGGCCAAAAGTAAAGTCATACTTCTATGAACAAAGAATTCAGGCCACACTTGCAGAATGGGAAATTCTATCTTGAGAGGCAGTGACTGTGAAAAGGACTGAGGTCATGGTGGATAATTAGCTGAACATGAACTCCCAGTGCAAAGCTGTGGTCAAAAAGGCTGCTAGAACAACTGGGGCTACATGCAGCCAGGCATAGGTTAAAGCAGCTTTTAGGGGACTCTGGATTGGGGGGCAGCAAAGATGGTTTGAAGCCAACTTTGCGTCACCAGGTGCCTCCTCAAGTCTTGCCCTGAACACAACTCACCCACACAAGAGAATCTGGCCCAGCAACACTCCTTGGATTTACACTAGTGTAACAGGGAGAAGAATCTGGCCTAGTACTTACACCCAAACAGACAGTCTTGTGGTCCTGTGAGAGGCACCCAGGAGTGGACTATAGCACACAGTCTGAAATCATTTAACTGCTACCATTTAGCTACCCAGTGCTGTAGGTGAAGACTCAAGAATGGGGATATACTATAAAGACTTACCTGTAGAGAACTGGTATGTCTTTGCATATGTCAGCACCCATATCCATTTGAGTTGCACGTGTGCAAAAGTTTTTGATTCAGGGCGCTCTTAGAAATTTTTCATTTACAGTTTACATGACACATTTATAATAATATTAGTGACTAGTTGCCAATATAAATTTCAAGAAGGTTTTTAGCAGGTTGTCTTCTCATGGGGGAAAAAACCTGGCTTTTGGCTTTTAAATTGTCTTTCGTTTTGTTTTTAAATGAAGCTTGTGATTTGACATAGGATTGAAAAACCTTGGTTGAAATATGTTCCCATAAGAAATATTCCCACCTGGAATATGGAATATTTGTCTCTCTCATCACAGACTACAAAAATTTGTTTGGTGGTGTGCATGGGTATTTAGTTGCTGTAGTGCTATTTATCATCTAAGTAGCATTAACAATAAGTGAAGTTAAACATTAAAGATTCCAAATGTCTTTTTAATTGTTATTTAGTGAATGTTGCTATGACTTTGTATGTTTGGCGATAAATTAAAAGAAAAAAGACATCTGGTGACAATATACTTGTTCAGCGCTCCACATACCACATTTTATTGATTTCTAATGCAGTTTCATTTTATACTCTACATTCTACAAGGTGACTTTGAGCCTTGTTTCAAAACATCTTTCTTGTTCCAGTTATCCTCATCTTTTTACAGCGGTGTTTGTTCTCTACATATCGATCTTAAGTACTTATTGTGACAGATGGACAATATTCTGCAATATACTGAACAAACCTTATGGAATTAAGATAAACTTTACTGAGTTGAGTTAAAACTTATTGAAGTAGAGTTAACATCTCTGGGAGAATTGTATTAAACATGCAATGGTGTATGTGTTATTGTGGAATTGTATGTACCCTCTCTAGTAGGAGGACGGTAATGAACTTCCTCAGTTATCAGCCTGCAGAGACACAAATATTCTAGTTTATACTGGATTCTCTCAGGCTTTGTATTAAAAGCCTGAGTTTAGGCTGACCTGGGGCTTACCTCTGGTCCATGAAGGGCCTCAATCCTTAGAGAAGGATTGCAAGGACTTGGCAAACTGAGGCCCTATAAGATTGGGTGCCAATTCTGAGCTGAAGCTGTGATGAACTTGTAACCACAAGGATGCTGTAGGGTAGGGTATTAAAAGACTGCACTTGCCAGAGCCCCTGTAAGAGTTAGGATGAGCTCTGGTAAGCTTATTAGCATCCATGTAGGTTCTTGTATTGTTTTTGTATGTTTTCTCTGCAATGCTTTGTACCTTAAGAATAAAGTAGACTTGCTTAGAGAGAGCCATGTAATAGCATATACCTGTAGCAATAACACTGTTACTGGTCTCTGAAGAGAAAGCAAGCAGATGTCCTAGGGCAACCTGTCTGTGCTGGGAACGACACAGTGAAGGCAGGGAACTGTCCAGCCTGGGAATACTGCGGTCAGACGAGAGATAGATATGTGTATCCACCCAAGAGAGGCAACGGCTGGGGAGCTGAAAGCCAAGAGTAAGTGCCCTTGATGAACCACTGAGGGGAAATACAGGTGCAGTTGCCCTGAATTGTGACCCTTAGATAGACCCCATTACTGTAATATCTGAGTCCTGTGGCACCTTATAGACTAACAGACGTATTGGAGCATGAGCTTTCGTGGGTGAATACCCACTTTGTTGGATGCATCTGACGAAGTGGGTATTCACCCACGAAAGCTCATGCTCCAATACGTCTGTTAGTCTATAAGGTGCCACAGGACACTTTGCTGCTTTTATAGATCCAGACTAACACGGCTACCCCTCTGATACTTGTAATATCTGAGCATTTCACAATCTTAAATGTATTCATCTTCACACCACCTCGCTGAGACAGGGAAGTGCTATAATCCCCATTTTACAAGATGGGGAACTGAGGCACAAACAAGCTAAGTGACTTGTCCAAGGTCACCCAGAAAGTCTGTGGTGTAACAAGGAACTGAACCCAGTCTTCCAACTCCCAGATCAGCCTCCCTGCCGCTGGCCCATCTTAATCTCATACAAGGGCTCAAGGAAACATTCCGCTCTCCATTACACACAGCAATTCCACTGATTTTAGTAACTTACTCCAGATTTAAGGCCAGGATGTAACAGAGCCCCACATGAGTGCACTGGTCAGGGGAGTGTGCAAGGATCCTCTCTCCCCACTCCTCTTGCACAACTTACCCAATGGCTTGTTACAACTGCAGTCTGGGTGCTCAGGGGAATGCAGGGACTGGTCCCTTGGTGCCCTCCTGGAAGCACCCAATGTCCCAAAGAAGAGGCAATGGCAGAGAAGAGGCATGGCCATATCCCTTCACTGTAAATAATCCCCATCCTAGTAAATAATAGTGATAATACACATAGTACTATAATTTTCAATTTGTTCAAAACAGCGCCCTTCTGCATTTGAGCTATCATAACCATATAAAGACAAACCCTTCGTCCTTATACAGACTGCCTATAAAATGATGGCTTGCTTCTGAGGCAGGCTTTTAAAGCCTCTAATGGAGACAACGCTGGCTAAAATAGAGAGCTGCACCCCAAGTCTTGTGCCAACTGGTATGTTCACACAACACCCACTGTTGAGAGTTTCCACCATTGCATTTTAAGTCAGCAGGCACCTGTACTTTTTCTAAGGCCTGGTCTACGCTACAGCTGTAAATTGACCTAAATTACGCTACTTCAGTTACGTAAGTTACTTAACGGAAGTCGACATAACTTAGGTCGATTTACGGCTGTGTCTCCCGCCAACTTACCTTACTCTTGTCGGGGAGATGGAATACAGCAGTCGACGGGAGATCGCTTTGCTATCGACCTAGCATGTCTTCACCAGACCTGCTAAATCGACACTGCTGCATCAATCGCAGCATTGCCAATTTAGCAGGTAGCATAGATATGGCCTAAGCTGGGCTGGAGTGTGAAGGTTACTCACTCCAAGATATCCACCTCTTTTAGTCCTTCTCCAGCTTAATAAAAACACTTATGCCTTTTGTGTGTTTTTTTCCCTGAGTATTAAAGGTAAATAAAATTCTTACCCTGTGGTTATATGTATGCCAAAGAAAATGTACTGAATGACGTGTCGCCACTCCCCTTTTCTAAGCTTTCCATGCACTTCCCCTAGGAGAATCCCTCCACATTTTGAACTCTCAATCACTAATCTTGCTATAGATAATCCTATTTACTGTTCTGTAGAACAATCTTATAGCTGCCCTCTCCCCATCTACTTAGTGAGCTTTTTTTAATCCATTCTGTGATAGATACACTGTGGCCCAGTTCTCATAAAGGCTGATGTATGTGCTTCACAGCAACAGGTCATTTCAGAAAAATTCTGGAAGGGGGGTGGCAAAGTTGTGTCAGTAACCCCCCACTTCTGCTTCCATGCTGCGGCTGCTTGTGGTAGGTTGGTGGGCCAGTCCCATCCCAGAGGGGGGGAGGCAGGTGGGTGTGGTTTGGGTGGCGGGCATCTCACCAATGGCCAGCCTAGGGCAGGGATCAGGGCTTTCTCACTCCACATTCAGCTCCAACCCAGGCCACTGCTGCTGCTTCCTGACCAGAGCGCAGCGAGCAGGGGTAGTGCCAGAAGCTATTCAAGACAATCTGCTGCCCCCTTCCTAAAAGGCATAGCATGGCAGATTGGGTTGGGCCAAATCTGACACTTTAGGCAGATGCCCAAAAGTCGGGAGGGTTGGGATGGCTGCCCCCCCATAGCACATGACATCCTGCTTCACAAGACTAGAAATGCTTCAACTCAAATATGTTGATTTTCCTTTCCAATTTCTTACTTAACAATATAATTACAATACAACTTGAAAGTATAAATGGTCGCATTAACTATTTTAACAGAAATATTCGGCATAAATCAAGAAATACCCATTTCACTAGATACCAACCAAGCTTCATAAACTTGAAGGAAAAGGAATAAAAAAACAAGCATACTTAATTGTTATGCATCTCACACATGATTCTGGGTTGATCGCCAGATTTAGATGTGCTCTGAAGTAGGGAAGCCTACAGCAGCACTGTGATACCACAGCTAATAGTGAATTCTGAGAGTTGATTTGATAACACTGAAAAAAACAATAATGATGACGACCATGGAATGAATGCATGCAACGGTATCATAAAACACTGATGCCACTAATGCATTTCTAACTCTTGCCTGAGGGATTGAACCTTTTAAAAATACAGCTAGTTTAGCCTAAAAGCTTCTTCATAAATGCTTTAGCCAGTTAAACAGACAAACTTGAAACAGAGACAGTATTTTATTAAAGCTTACTGTAAAGATATTATTGCAACTAAAAAAAAAGTATACAGTGGAAAAAACATTGACTGCACAGGAACCTACATCAAACTTTTGATTTTCAGCCCCAAACCCTCTATTCATAAAATTCAGTTTATTTCATGTAGGAAGGCACATTTATTACATATGAACAAAAATGCATTTTAAAACTGTTGCAGATTCACAATAAACACCATATGCACATAGACTTAAATTCTGAAGTAAATCAAAATGTTATAACAAAAGATTGCGAAATTATTTCCTCTTTCACTTTCCTGTTTAAAAGACTGGCCAAGACACACACACATTCTGGGCCCTCAATTTTTAGCAACCCTTCACATGTCAGTGCCCATCTGTTTCTGTTTGTATTTTTAAGTGTCTGTTTTTAGCCCTTTTCGTTACAGAGATCACCTTCAAATGTAAAGAATGCTCCATGGTTGACAGCTGACTGAGTAATTTTTTCTAAAAACCAGTGATTACTCATGAGCCACACTAGAGCCAACCAAGGCTGGGCTTTGGGGCTTTTGAAGCCCATGACCATCAGCTCCTATTTTTTGATGGAGGGGAAGGAGCCCAAACTGACCTCTACTTTTGGGGAGATTTTCACTAGTGGTGAAAGGATTCCACAAACTCCTTCTCAGCTGTTCACAGCTAATCCAGTTTTTCTTCTGAGCTACGAAAATGGCCTCCAGCTACAAGGGTGGGGCAGCTAAGCAGAGGAGCCAACTCAGCCTGTAGTTGCTGACAAATGATGTGATGGGGAGGCAAAGGAACAGGAGGCCCTGCTTCCTCTTACTCCCAGATTCAACAGTGGCAGCCACTCTGGGAGGGGTGAGGAGGCAATTCAGAGGATAAGGAGAAAGGCCGGGGGGGGGTGGGGGAGGGGGATGAAAAATAAACTTTAAATTCTTGGAAGCATTAGACCCTCCGTTGGTGAACACTTGAGAGAGGAGAGGTTGCCAGGAAGCATCATATGCGGAAGCCAGAAGGGGAGGGGATATTTAGCGTGTAAACATTTGGGGTGGGGAAGAAGAGACAGGGCTGTCATGGGGAGAGGGGAGAGACAGAGAAATATGGGAGCCTTCAAAAGATTGAGGGGGAGAGAAAAAGGTGCTGGAATGTGAAGAGAAGATGGAATACAGATGAGAGCAAGGGGAAGACACAACATAATAGAAGGGAGGGTATCAGGGCATGAATGAGAAGGAATGCAAATATAAACAGATAAAAAGGGAATGGTGATTTTCAAATAAAGAGACAGATAAACAAGGGAGAAAGGAAAGATAGTAATGAAAAAACAGAGAAAACAGTAATGAGAAATGAGAAAATGATGTGAAGATGTATACAATGAATCTGGAGAGAGACAGAAAGAAAAAGCAGGGGCTCAAAAATGGGAGAAGAGAACAAATGCAAGAAATAACCCAAACTGTTAAGCTAGTGAATTTTATTGAATCAATTTATGTTCCTTTATTTTATTTCCCCGATGACCTCTTATCTCTGTTGGGGAATAGAATGGAATCACAATTGCGAATACATATTTCTACTACTGGCTACTACACATTATGTATAGTTAATTAACTAGAGAAGAAAATAGACTATTACCCCAAAATCACCAGAATACATACTAAACCCTTGAGTAACAAGGGAGAAGTAGCCCTAAGACCTCTAGCTTAACTGGAGAACTGTCTACTGAAACAATTTTCAAATGATGGTTGTGACGCACAGACCTATCCAGGTTTTTTTATACTGCTCCCAACATCAAGGCATCCATGCAAAGGTAGATAAGATCGATGTTTTCTGGAACAGAGAAGACTGAAAGATGCTTCAAAAATTCCCCTCTTCCTACCACCTATCAATTTAAATTAATGTAACTCCAAAAGTTTGTGGGGGTTTGGAGGACACAAAATCATCTCCTTGACACTCCCCAAAATGCAAGCGCCAGCAAGAGCTGATGATGCCACCAACATATGCCTGCTTCAGCACAGTTTTAGGTATTAGTGCTAACATCAATATTTGCAGAGGAAACAGAATCGCTAATGTTGGTCTTGGCAGGCAAGTGATTAACTGATTTTCAAATATATTGTTATAAAGGGCCATGTTTCCAAACTGGTTTCCAAAACTCCATCCACAAATTTGGCATACACTTCTGCTTGTGCATCCACAAAATTGACATTCCTCTCCCAAACCCCTCAAAAAAGCTTTTATTTTTCATAAACAAAGGTCTGATGCTGCCATAGAAATGTAATATGCAAGTTTGGAAATAAAAGCAAGAACTCACTCTAATTATAGTAAAGACAAAATATATATCATTTTGAATACAACATCTGTTCCTGGGGACATATATTAAAAATACATTTCCCACATTGTTTTGGCATCCTTGGTCCTTCCTTTTTGATAAGATCTGTGCATGAGCAAATGCAATTTCAGAAGCCCTTTTGAAACCTTGCATAAAATGTCCTATTACAGGCCAATTAGCTCCTTTCATTTTCATCACTAGATGGGGAAAACTGGGGACAGAATTTAGTTTACATTATATTACTGGTTTGAGAGAGAACAGATTTTTAGATTTTGAAAAACATTGCAGTTCATCTCTTAGGCTGATTTAGGGGTGGCTCCAGGCACCAGCACATGAAGCGCGTGCCTGGGGCAGCAAGCCGCGGGGGGGCGGCCTGCTGGTTGCCGTGAGGGAGGCATGCCTTTGGTGGCATGCCTGCAGGAGGTCCACCAGTCCCGTGGCTTCGGCGGCAATTCGGCGGTGGGTACGCTGAAGGCGCGGGACCGGCGGACCTCCCACAGGCATGCCGCTGAATCTGCATTACCAGTGGACCTCCTGCAGGCACCCTGCCGAAATCCACCTGACTGCCGTGCTTCAGGTGGCAAAATACATAGAGCCGCCCCTGGCTGGATTGTGGCAGGGTTACTCACATTAGGCCAGTTTCAATGCTCATTAAATGTCCTTTAAGGAAAAAGGGGTAGCACAATCTGACCTCTTTAGGGGGAAAAATGGATCCTATCCTAAAATAAACTTAATTTTAAATAGTTTAAATATCTAAATGTACAGCATATTTCCATGAAGAGTAAAAACATAACTTTCATAGAAAAAGCTATTGAAGAAGTTCATAGTAAAATAACGTCCTCTGCTTGTCTTTCCAAATACTATTAATATTTGATTTCTTCTTATTAGACAATCCTCAGGCTGACACTACAGCTGAAATCCTGAGCCTACTGAAGTCAATAGGAATTTTGCCATTGGCTTCAATGGAGCCAAGATTTCACCCTATCTGTTATAACAGTTATGTTATCTGTACATGTACACCTATATATGTACATACATATGCACACACATACACACACACTATATGCTACTCCTTTTCTGTAGAAGGATGATCTTCATGCATTTAAACAACGTAAACTTTCTGCAAACCCTTACTCTTATGATAGAACATAAAAGTCTAAATGAAGTGCTTCAACCTTATCAAATTTAAATATATCAATATTTTTTGTCAAATTTCTACCATATTGATACGTTCACCTGAAATGTTTCAATTTTGTCAGATGAGAATTTTCTAAAAGAAATCTGATGCATCAGAATTAAGTACCAGGTTTCATTTATAAGTTCTCTATTGTTCAATCACTTTCTTTAGTCTGGAATTCACTATTCTAATGTTTCATAACGCTTCACTTTTCTCAAAAGATAAGGAACTTATCTGCAGAAACGTCATTTGCACCATTCACCTTAGGCTTTCGACAACTAGCTGTAAGTGTTATTAGTGGACCTCTAACATAATATATGCAGGGATTAAAAAGCAAATAGTTACCAATTTTCAGTAGCTCCTTGTCCAACGGGGCACAGCAATTTGCCTGCACACTATCAATTGCAGAATTGCAAACTAAATAACAATATATCTTACAAAACATCTTACAATAAGGTTCATAGAATCATAGAATCTCAGGGTTGGAAGGGACCTCAGGAGGTCATCTAGTCCAACCCCCTGCTCAAAGCAGGACCAAACCCAACTTAGGTTCTTAGTAAGTAGCAATATTTGAAAATATGCCAAAATATACAGAGATATTTGACAAAACAAGGAAAAACAAATACTATTTCAAATCCACCAGATACATACAAATATTATTTATTATTGGTATTACGGTAGCACCTGGGGACTTCAACCAAAATAGGCATCCCATTGTGCTAGGCACTTTACAAATACAGAATAAAAGACAGTCAGTACTTACTGGTTTAGCATTACATCTAGAATGAATGATGACCCAAATGCATCAACCTGGAAGCTGGCTCGGGCAACATGAGTGGACTGCAACATTAAAAAGATTGGAAAGTGTTAGCAGTCTGCTATGTCAAAATGCATCACATAGATTTGAGAACATAATATAGACAAAAAATGAAATAAAAGTATTAAGCATCAATATGCCATTAGCCCAGGAAAAATTCTTACTGTTTAGTGTACAAATATGATGAATAATGTTTTTTTCTATATTATCTGATTTTATTCAATATGTAGAAGTAGCAGGATAATAAACCCAAATAAATAGAGGCAATATTCCCTTTCATAAATTTCTACCTTTACAAACTTAGCATCTCTGCAGGTAGGAGTTTTCGATGCATCATCCTGTATTGGGGTGTTATTTCTCTCATGTTACATCACTGTTGATCCACAGGAACTGCAGGACACAATATCTTTCATTGGAACTCATATTCTCAACAGAAAGGTAAAAATACCACAAGCCAACCTTCCCTGACTAACCATCTAGATTGCAGCTGGATCTGGAGACAAATCTGTGGAGAATAGCTTGACAGCTGCTAATATGAAGCACGCTAACTTGGTTAGACTGCTTCATTGTGGTCTGGTCTAAACACCCTCAACCCTCACTGAAATTATATGGTGATGGAAGGTACTCAGCACCTTGCAAGATCAACCCTTGATCTTCTTGATGCATGGAATTTTCTCTCTTCAGCGCACATACATAGGAGTGATAGCAGTGTTATAAATTGCTAAACCATACGGTCAGCTACATTTATCATGTGGTTTCTGGCCGCCTCACTTACATTCTACCCACTAATCCATGTCCGCCAAAACAACTTCCAACATTCCAAATCCCTGAGCAGCTACAAAGAGCTGCCATTTAAAAAACCTAAACAAACAATGTGCTAGAGAAGTCTCATTCCTTCTCTCCTAGCCAAATGTATCCTTCCTTCATTACCACCAAAATTACACTAGTCCAATCTTTAGTCCTACTCAATGACATGTATAAGGTCTGATGTCTCACAACCTGCAGGGCTAGAAATGGGAGCCTCCCTCCCATCTCCATTAGAAAAGGAAAATTCCCAGTTTTCCAATGGGACACAGAGCACCTGCCACTAGTCCTAGGAAGTCCCAGGAAACTAAACTGCAAAACTGATTTTTGTTTAAATAAAAAGCCATTTTTAGATCACTTTGGAGGATTTTTAAATTAGTTGCAATTCTTCTTTCCCTCTGAACCCTATACAACTGGGCTTGTAGTAACTAAGGCAGAGGGATTTAAAGGCTTTATAGGCAGAAGGATTTAAAAAGTACTATTTTTTTCTTTAAAAAACCCTCATAATACATTTCTGTAAATAAATGCAATACAGGTTAGTGCAGAGGTTATCAAGGATTTACTGGCGGTCAGTTGGGATGGCTTGCACAACTCACTCCAAAGGTGTGGAAGCTAAGGCCATTTTTTCATGCTTCTCAATACTGGGGTTCGTACCGTATAGGGAGCAATTTACAGAAGCCTCAAGTTTGTCCTAATTTATGGTCATCTGCCCATTGACCCAAAAGTCTTTCAGCACATGGAGATTGCACCCTTTCCCCTCAGGAACATCCCTATGCCTGAGGTAGTAGGGGGTGTTGTGGCCTAAGGACATATGCCAAATCTGTGCCACTCAGGTAACCCGCATATACAAGTGGAATCCTCACAGAGGCAGATAAGCCAGCTTTGGGGCTACTTTGCTGCCAGAGCAGAATTGGGCCCAATAGATTTTTACATTTCATAAATGGGGGTTGTGATATTAGGAAAGTTAGCCTGTAACACATGTCGCTCCCTTCTACAAAGTGCAGAGGCACATCACTTCCACAAAGGGGTCCACGAAAAGAAATGCCTGGGCAACTATATGGGGCACAGTAAGTGCTGTATTCACACTGGAAGGTCATGTGTTGAGAAAAGGCTGTTCCATAAGCTTTCAGCATAAAGAGGGAAGGAAAATAGTGAAGTACAGTAGAACACAATTTGAAATCCAATCTGTCATGTATGTACCGACAAGCTAGTGCAACCAGCTCCCAGGCTGGTAAGAGCTTTGAAAAGGAAAAAATAGAAGTGTGGCCCAAAATATTACAGAGAAAATCCTCCTGGAGAGGCTTTCTGGTGGATGCTCCCTGTTTAGAGCTGTGAAGAGGAACAAGTCAATCTTCCTTGGCTTTAAGAAGAGGAAAGTTAGGCTAGTCTGTTCAAGGGCTCCCAGGGGTCCATCCTCTTTCGTAGGGAGAAGCTCTCCTCACTGCTGTCAGTTGCTAATGATATCATCAGCAAAGTCAGAGCAGCACTGACTGTACTGAGAACAAAAACTCACGCTAGCTGCTGCCCTTAGAAGGGGATTGGTAGGGAAAAAATGAGAGCTCCTCCAATGATAGTTACTCCCAGGGAACTGGAGAAACATCCCCATCTGCACAGCAGATGAGGAACCACAAGGAAAGCTCAGCTGGAGGAAGAGGAAAGGACCAGATCCCCTGAACTTCCCTCTTTGGAAAGTCAACGTTATTTTACAAAAAAGATTCCTGAAGGATTAAGGAGGGATGAAGGCCCTGTAGCCTTGCCTACTCCTTGACTTTGGAATGCAGTGAGACATTATGCCTGGTAGAGTTCACAGCACTACGACACTCCTATGTTTCCTTGTCTACTTCTCTTGCAGCATTGAACTGCTCCTAAGTTCCCCGTGCTACTTCCAGCCCACAATGAGCTACCAGGATCAAGTTCTCACAGGCATTACCTTATCCTTTCCATGCCTGGAAATATATAGTGGAGACACATTCACCATCAGTTTCCTTGATGGAAAAGGAAAACATGACAAGTAAAAGGAATTACACCCTTTTGGTTTACTGGCTTCTTTTTTAAAGTACACTGCATGGGTATTTTGTTGAAGGTTCACTAATATGGGAAGTTCAATGTAAGAGAATTAACACAAGTGACAGGGGTTCCCCCCAAAATAGAGACCCTAAGTACAAATTTTTAAAACAGAATGATTTTTTAAGTGCTTAGAAGATAAGTAGTATTGCTGAATCCAGTGGAAGTTTGAGGTTGGACCTTCTCTTCAAAATGGTCCAGTTTTGGTAATGAAATTTATGTGCATATAAATCCCAGAAATTTAAACCCTGCTTTAATTGTAAGAGCCAATGTAAAATTAACTATGGAGCTGCTAGGGTACCTCTTTATCGATATCTTTTTATGTATACAATTCACATATTAATAGATTTTAAGGCCAAAAGACACAAGACCATTATGATCATTTAGTCTGACCTCCTCCATAACACAGACCATAGAATGTCATGAGGTGATTCCTCCATCAAGCCTCTTATTTCTCATAGAGCTACAGCAGATCTTTTAGAAAAAGACATAGAATCTTGATGTTAAGACTTCAAGTGACAGAGAATTCACCCCATCCCTGGGTAAATTGTTCCAATGGTTAATTACCCTCACTGTTAAAAACATGTAGCTTATTTCTAGTCTGAAATGTGTCTAGTTATGAGATTCCAGGCATTGCATGCATATTTTTATACACACACACAGTTCTACACATACAAATTACACAGAAATGTATGTGTGTATACACACACACACATTTCATTTTATGACTTATTTATTGCGTTACAACCTTTAAAAAAAGAAAATGTGAAGTGGTACAATTTTTATGATAATCCCTTTCATGTAAAATTAGTCAATATCAGGAGAGTGGGAGCTTTTCTGAAACTTTAAAATTATAGGGTTTTCAGGATATTTAGAATTATTCTGAAGCCTTCACTGAGTCTGCCCACAGCAAAATTGTTCAAAACCCCTTCAATTCTCTCTTTGTTATGCACTAGAGCTGAAGTGGTGACATCATTTTTAGGTGAATTTGATGTGCTCATAGTCTCCATTTTCCTGTGCCATGCAGTGGGATTACTACTGATGCCTTGCAGTAGTCCCCAGTTTGTATTTTATGTTCAACCCAAGATTCCACCATTTACATCTGTGGTCCCCAAGAGTTCTAAGATTGAAACCCAAGGAGTTTAGAGAAGCCCAGATCTGGTACCATGTCCATCTCTTGCTTGCCATTGCAGCTACTAGCACCTCCTAGATTATCAAAATTATCTGTAGCAAATCAACAAGTTTGCCTTCCTTTTTCAGTTCTCAGGCAGCAGTGTATGCTCCTGATTTGGGTTCCAAATGCCCTCTTTTCCGGTTGGATTTTGCCACCTTTTTTTGGCACTTCCTCCATCAGAAAATGATGGTCCAAGAATCTCCTATTTATCTGCTAGAGGCCAAAAAATGTTCCTCATCTTTTTTTGTTTAGTTGTTTGGTTGTTCCATGGAGGCATGTTTGCTAACCTCTCACTTCAGCAAACCAGCCCATCATTTTGTACCTGCTTATACTCCAGCAACTGCTGCACAAAGATCTACGCTGTTAGCTGTTCATTACTATATTATTAAATTTGAAGAGCATTCAAAGAGCACATTTCAAATTCTTAACAATGGGCAAACTTTCACAATTGTTAGGATCTTTGCAGGTGACATAACTGATTATTCCATATGTCATTACACAATGACATTGCCCGTGGCTAATTTCATAGTAATGGAAGTGCAACAATGAGAGGCATGAGGGTTTGTTGTTTGGGATTTTTTTTTTAACTATTAAGAATATTGTGCCATATTGATCTGGTCTGGAAAATTTCCTCCCCCAAACATGTATCTGAGAGGTGCAATTACTGTGCTATTGGACACTAGATCTGACCCTTGACCACTATTATTCCCAGACAAAAACTAAAATGTTAAAATGATGGTAAAGTAAGAGTATGTATCGGTAATTTAAAGTAAAACATTACACAGATGTTGCAATTATCCAAAATTCATAGTTTTGGCTAAACTTAAAAGAAACCCAAACATGTTGAGACATGGAAATGCAGAGTTTCAATAGCCATTTTGATTATATTTTGATAACATTTTTGTCAACAGTACTGTGCAATATGAAACATTTCAAAAAGTAGCCTTTTTTGGCAACAGTTTGTTGTTGTTGTTTTTTAAAAAAAGGCCATTTTGGACCAAAATCCTGTTTGTAGAAGGAATGTTGATGAACTCTAAGAGACCCAACAGAAAAAAAGAAATTTCATTCTGACTGACCGAGTGGACATAGCTTTAACCAGAGGCTGGTCTCTGTAAATTGGTCAAGCACAGGATTGAGGGAGGAATCCTACTTCCAACAGACTGGAAGTAAAGAGGGCTCCTTTACAAGAACCATCCCTTAGGAAACAGTTTGCTGTAATAAAACACAGAATATGCAACATCCCAAATTATCAATGAGGAGAAATGGACACCAAAAAATCCTCTGCCATCATCTGACAATCTGAAATAAAATCAATTCAGTACTAGATCTGGTCGGGAATTTGTCAAAAAAATGTCAATTCGTCTAAAGCTAAACTTTGCAGCAATGTATCGAGTTTGACAAAAATTTGTTTAGAAAAGTTTCTCAGGTTCAGGATGGATTTTTGAGTCAAAAAACAGAGAGAGAGAGAGAGCACCCCAGAAGAACTAAGAGCCCGTGGTTATGGCACTCAGCTGGGATGGAGGCATCTCTGCTCTACCTGATTCAGACCAGGACTTAAACCTGAATCTTCCATATCCCACGTAAGTGTCCTAACCACTGGACTCTTGGCTATTCTGGAGTACTTCAGTCAGTCTTAGTGTATGTGTCTGTCCGTCTGTCTCTTTTTCTTCACTTCTCCCACCTCCATCAAAAAAAACTATGAAAGTTTCTGTTCCATTCTGATGCACAATGGGAAAATTTTCAAAATCAAATTTTCATGGGACAGGAAAAACATTTCTCACTCAGCTCTATTCAGTATGTTTCCTAGGCTCAGAATAATACTGAATATTTCTGCAAGACGCATGAAGTAAAAAACTTGCTTCTACATTATTTTTAAACAAGACTACATAAGAACATAAGAACAGCCGTACCGGGTCAGACCAAAGGTCCATCTAGCAGTATCTGCCTACTGACAGTGGCCAATGCCAGGTGCCCCAGGGGGAGTGAACCTAACAGGCAATGATCAAGTGATCTCTCTCCTGCCATCCATCTCCATCCTCTGACGAACAGAGGCTAGGGACACCATTCTTTACCCATCCTGGCTAATAGCCATTTATGGACTTAACCACCATGAATTTATCCAGTTCTCTTTTAAACACTGTTATAGTCCTAGCCTTCACAACCTCCTCAGGTAAGGAGTTCCACAAGTTGACTGTGCGCTGCGAGAAGAAGAACTTCCTTTTATTTGTTTTAAACCTGCTGCCTATTAATTTAATTTGGTGACCCCTAGTTCTTGTATTATGGGAATAAGTAAATAACTTTTCCTTATCCACTTTCTCAACATCACTCATGATTTTATATACCTCTATCATATCCCCCCTTAGTCTCCTCTTTTCCAAGCTGAAGAGTCCTAGCCTCTTTAATCTTTCCTCATATGGGACCCTCTCCAAACCCCTAATCATTTTAGTTGCCCTTTTCTGAACCTTTTCTAGTGCTAGAATATCTTTTTTGAGGTGAGGAGACCACATCTGTACACAGTATTCGAGAGATGTGGGTGTACCATGGATTTATATAAGGGCAATAATATATTCTCAGTCTTATTCTCTATCCCCTTTTTAATGATTCCTAACATCCTGTTTGCTTTTTTGACCGTCTCTGCACACTGCGTGGACATCTTCAGAGAACTATCCACGATGACTCCAAGATCTTTTTCCTGACTCGTTGTAGCTAAATTAGCCCCCATCATATTGTATGTATAGTTGGGGTTATTTTTTCCAATGTGCATTACTTTACATTTATCCTCATTAAATTTCATTTGCCATTTTGTTGCCCAATCATTTAGTTTTGTGAGATCTTTTTGAAGTTCTTCACAGTCTGCTTTGGTCTTAACTATCTTGAGTAGTTTAGTATCATCTGCAAACTTTGCCTCCTCACTGTTTACCCCTTTCTCCAGATCATTTATGAATAAATTGAATAGGATTGGTCCTAGGACTGACCTTTGGGGAACACCACTAGTTACCCCTCTCCATTCTGAGAATTTACCATTAATTCCTACCCTTTGTTCCCTTTCTTTTAACCAGTTCTCAATCCATGAAAGGACCTTCCCTTTTATCCCATGACAGCTTAATTTACGTAACAGCCTTTGGTGACGGACCTTGTCAAAGACTTTCTGGAAATCTAAGTACACTATGTCCACTGGATCCCCCTTGTCCACATGTTTGCTGACCCCTTCAAAGAACTCTAACAGATTAGTAAGACACGATTTCCCTTTACAGAAACCATGTTGACTATTGCTCAACAGTTTATGTTTATGTCTACTATTGCTCAACAGTTTATGTCTTCTAAATCATATTTTGACAATCTGAACTGTTTAGAGAAGAGATAAAATGGCTACCAAATAATTAACTTCAGATTTCCAGACACATGACAACAAAAGAACCAAAGGGAAGGAAATCAATGGATTCTTTTATGCCATCTAACTCAAGCAATAGTAACAAGAAAGGCACCTGCAAGGGCTCATCTCAACCACTGAAGCAAGATAATCAATTATGTCATTCAGTTCTCAAACCAAGCAACTTTTCCAGAAAACTGAAACATTTTTATCATAGATGTGACACATCAACATGTGACAACTGAATCATAAAAATGGAGTTCCACTGACACAAGGAAGAAGCACACTATACAGCGTATGAAAAAGAGACAGAAGTAGAAAACACCATCATAATGAAAAAAGCATAGTGCTTCCAGCTCTAGAACAATCTAGAAGTTCCTGAACCATAATACTAACAGCTTGTGTGCAAGTAAATAAAAAAAAGACAGTATGATTAATCTACCTCTAAACTAGGATGACTGCAGGACAACATATCCCAAAGAATGTTGTCAGATTTGCACAAGTGCATAACATGGAGTTCCTCTGTAGACAGTTCCTCTGTAGACAGTGCTGAGTGCCATACACAGCTAACATGGGGTAGTTAACAATTGACGTTATTAAAGATTGCAAAGTTAAAACATTCCTATGTGAAATATTACAGGAAGTTTTGACACAAGTGATATTAAACTGAAGGGTCTAAATCAGATTCAGGGTGATGTACAGTCAGTATAATAGAGAGCTAAGAAGGTACCTTTAGGCGTGTTTACATGAACTTTTGGTTCAGGGCAAGCTGAGCTGTAAATCTAACTAATACTAACAAGCCATGCCCTGATTGTGAGTGTGGGCCCTGCTACTGCACACTCACAGGTGCTCTGGCTTTGATCTATGCTGCTTTGAAATGGGAGTAGATCACAATGCACTAGGAAACTGTTAATGTGTTGCGGCAGGGCCCACACTGACAAACGGTGCATGGCAGACTAGCACCAGGTAGAGTTACATCCCAGCTTGCCCAGAACTAAGTGTTTGCATAGATACGCCCTTACTGTACACAGCACTCTATGTATGGGCCAACGCCTCGTCCTAGTCACATCATACAATCACAGAAATGTAGGGCTGAAAGGGATCTTGAAAGATCATCTACTCCAGCCCACTGAGGCAGGGCCAAGTACCATAATGAATCCAGAATAGATCCAGTGATTTCATTGCTGCAACTGAGACCAGAATTTAGTCCAGTGGTTCCCAAACTTCATTTCGCCGCTTGTGCAGGGAAAGCCCATGGCGGGCCGGGCCGCTTTGTTTACCTGCCGTGTCCGCAGGTTCAGCCGATCGCGGCTCCCACTGGCCGCGGTTCGCTGCTCCAGGCCAATTGGAGCTGCTGGAAGCAACGGACACTACGTCCCTTGACCCGTGCTGCTTCCAGCAACTCCCATTGGCCTAGAGCAGCAAACTTCGACCACTGGAAGCCACGATTGGCCGAACCTGCGGATGTGGCAGGTAAACAATCCGGCCCGCCCGCCAGGGGCTTTCCCTGCACAAGCAGTGGAACAAGTTTGGGAACCACTGATTTAGTCCAATGTATTCAATCCTGTCACCTCCTCTGAAACTTCACGCAGGTGTCAGTGACCAGTCTTCAGAGACATGCCTATATTAGTAATAGAAAAATCTCAGAACAAAAGAATCAGTCTTTTAAATGATGTACAACACAAAAAATATAAATAGAATGGGGAGCAACTGTGGTTCCCTAGGACACGTGGACGTGGTGGACACTTTAAATATCTAATATTCACTAAAATATTTAGAATCATACAAAACTGAATCTGGTAAAATTATTGGATTCAGATGTGATACCATCTGAAGGAACTGTCAAATCTCCATCTTGTCCCAACCATCCTTAGCAGGTACCTCTTGAAATACTTGTAGACAACAATTTACCACTTCCTTAGTCATTCTCTCTCTTTGGTCACACCTATAACTATATCTAGATACATATTGCAATTTCTTAAACAGACGCCATACAAAAATGCAGAAACAAGAGAATGTGTTAGTGCTGTGTAAAGATTTAGTTAGAATATGTATGGGATGCTTGTGACTCCTGAGTGGCAAACATGCCACAAACTTTGCTGAAAAACTAGAAATTAGAAAGGCTATTTAAAAGGGTTTTTTTTCCATTTGTTTGCTTTGTTAATACTGGACTATATTTTTGTATCTCTACACCTGCTAGGCTCAGAGGGTGCAGGGCTGCTGAGAGTGGGTTCGGGCCCCGGTGAAAAAAAATTTTCGGGCTCCCCAGCAAGGGTGGATCGGCTAAACAGGGCCAACAAAGCTGGGCCCTGGGCCCCCTTCCGGACCTCCGGGCCCCAGTAATTTGTACCAGCTCCCACCCACCCCACCCCCTCGTCGGCCCTGAGAGGGTGAGAGAAGCATTATCAGCCAGATCCTCAGCTAGTGGGGAATTGACATAGCTCCACTGGCTTCAGCAGAGCTTTGCCAATTTACACCAGCTGAAGATCTGGTCCTGAGTTCTAAAATAGTTTCTCTCCATACAAACATCATGATACCAATGGACTGTCAGAGCTAAAAGGCAAGGGCTGCATATCCCATTGGAAAGCCAGGAATCTATTCTTTCCAGTAGTTAAAAGGTTTTTTAATTGTTAAAAGGTTTTTTAATTGTTTGTGGTAATTAAATTAGAGGCTGCTTAAACCTGTTCAGTGGGATGAAATAATGAGTCCTGGAGAAGACAGATGAGTGGACAGAGAGCTGATGGAGCAGTGATAATTGCAGGATCAATGCTGTTTATCCCATGGACATCATTACCATATGGGAAACATCTAAGTGGTAGTGGTGACCGTTTTTAAGCAGCCCCTCTGACCACTTCACCTAAACTCTGACTACTCATCCATCTTCTCCAGAACTACTTCTAACATTCCAGACTTCTGAGTAGATTCAGTCGCCATTTATAATAAATAATTAAATGCCCAGAAAAGTACTCCCACCCCCGAAATGAGAAATCCTCCCCACAACCACCCTAAATTAATGTGGCCCAAGGGCTAGGTGAGGCAATATTCAGTTTAGCACCTGTGACAGGTTTAATTCCAGACTTCTCATGACCCTCCAGAGTTAAAAAGGCAGCTTTATATAACTGAAATGGGCAAGTCTCCACTTCCTATTGAGATACCCAGCACTTGCTTCTAGCTTTGGAAAATCCTGAGATATTGGACTTTATATTCATGACAACTTTATGTCTAGAAACGTTACTTTAGTTTATTTATAGAGTTTTTTTTATTTAGTTATAATTTTCATCTCCTTCTGAGACCAATTAGTGTAACTTTTGTTGAGGAAAAACTCTTCAGGGGATTTGTCGGTAGAACTTCTGGAAAAGCACTCTTATCAGGAGAGCAGGCAAGGATTAAGGTATGAGAGCGGTGGTGCTTATCTAATCTGCTGGATGTCTTTGAATATATCACTGCCATGACAGATAAGGGAAATTCAGTGGATGTTGTACCCTTAGGTTTTTCAAAGTGCATTTGACAAGGTTCCACATCAGAGATAAAGGGCTAACGCAAAAAATCATGAAATAGAAGATAATATGGTGTGATGAATAAAGTACTAGATTAACAATAGGGAACAAAGAAAAGCCCTGGATGAAAACTTTTCAAGATAGAAATATGTTACAAGAGGATTAACCCAGGGTCAGTTTGAGAGCTTCTAATTATTGTCATAATTATATTAATACAAAACGGTTTTGACTACTATTGAAGATAAGGCTTCTAAGAGAGTAGAAGTGGAGGCAGAGCAAACTGGGCCTGATCTTTAAGACTTTAAGGCCAGAAGGGACCATAATTATCTAGTTTGACCTCCTGCACATCACTCCTGTAATAGACCCCTCATCTCTGGCTGGGTTAGTGAAGTCCTCAAGTCTTGATTTAAAGATTTCAAGTTACAGAAAATCCACCATTTACTTTAGTTCAGATCAGCAAGTGACCCGTGCCCCAGGCTGCAGAGGAAGAACATGGGGGAACATTCCTCCCTAACCTGAAATATGGCAGTCAGACATTGAACATGTGGACAAAACCTACCAGCCAGGCACCTGGGAAATAATTCTCTGTAGTAATTCAGAGCCCTCCCCATCTAGCGTCTCATCACCTGCCATTCAATATATTTGCAAATGGCAGGTATGGATGGGCAATATGCCTTAGTAGGCAACTTTGTCATATCATCCCTTACATAAACTTTTCAAGCTCCACCTTGAAACAAATTAGGTTTGTTTGCCCCCACTGCTCCTCTTGGAAGGCTTTTTCAGAACTTCGCTCCTCTGATTGTTAGAAATCTTCATCTAATTTCAAGCCTAAACTTGTTGATGGCCATTTTATATTCATTTGTTCTTGTTCTTAATTAAAGTTAAAAGAAAAAAATTAAGGGACTTGTGCTTATTCTCACTGGAGAATACGCCACTTTAAGGTAACAGAGACTTTCAAAGCACCTTCTTACTAAATGTGTTGTCAGCTCTTGGGCTAGATCCTGATTAAGTAATGCTGAGTAATGCCTTACTCTGCAAAGAGTCTAATTGAAATAAGGCTCAACTCAGCAGGAATAAGGGTGGCATAATACGGTCCATCTTCAGAGTCAAACCACACATTACAGATGAGTAGGAAAATACAGCCAGTAAAGTTATTGTAAAGGTCACCAAAAGGCACTGTCTATTGGCTCATTCCCAGCAGCTATGCCTAATATGCTAACTTTCCTTGATTGGATCCAGTTTTCAAGCTGCTCTGTTGTATGCTCTATTAGTCAAATTGTTCTATCACTAATTGGCTTTTTTCCTTGCTTTCTGCTTACCTTTTGTCACATACTTATACATATTTTTAACAATAGGGAACATACTTATACATATAGATATATAATTAATTTTAGTAGATATGGTATTAACTTCAATTTCTAGCACAAGAGCCACTTTTTCAGAACTTTCTGTTATAGCTACTATTCCAGAAAACATTTCAGAAGGTGGCAGAGAATGTATATTATACAAACACACAATATGGTTTGAAAAGGTCCAGTCCGGCCTGTTTGCTTGAACATAACGCTACTCGCCTACTTTTCCTTCTTTTTTGTTTGACTGTAAAGTTTCTGCAGAAAATTAAGTTTCCCCTTAGATGAGTCCTCCCACTAGAAGACTGAAAAGATTGTGCAGGACTCAGACTTCCTGCTGTAAAAATCCCCACCTCAGTGAGATTGAAGCAGACAATTCTAAAAGAAGCAGACAATTCTAGTCTCCTTTGGGCTCATGATACCTGTCACAGCTCCCTCGCTTCCTTTAAAAAGTTCTCCCCACAGCCACCAATGATTCCCTTTTCTCAGGTTTGTATAATATACAAAGATGATTTCAGGAGTGCCCAGCAAGCAGCAGCTGTAACCATAAAAACCCCATCTGCCTTTGTGTGATATGCTCCAAACAGTTTTCTGGTAGTTCTACAAGCCATCCCAGAAACAATGAGAAAACAAAAAGGAAAAAACAGACAAAATTGCTTCCCATCTGGAAGCTTTGCATCTGCATAGCTGGCAAACTGATGTCATGTTTGAAGCAAAGATGTTGATACTGAAAAATAGAAGAGATCATGCCCAATGAAGAGATATCCAGAGAGGGTCACTGCAATCTTCCTATAGATAAAATGAGGATTTGTTAGCTCATGGCTTGACAACTTCAGATGTCAGATCCATTACATGCAAGCTTGTTAGATCTCCTTTGTGTTGTTTTTATTGAGAGGATACACACACATGCACAATCTGTTGACCCCAGTGTTTGCAGTCTGTAGGAAGTAGAATGAAGGAAGTTTATTCAGGAATCAAAAAAGACCATTTCAGCAGAAGGATGAGAACAGCAAATACAAGATTGAAAATATCATCTATAATCCACTGTCACAGGGTGGGCTGTCCTATTTAGATAGTTGGGCTGAGCCCCACCAGTGCCTAGTTATCCATCCCCAGGTAACGGATATGAGCTTGGGCCAGTGGTTGGATGGGGTGTCAAGGATTATCTGAAAGTAGCCGGGGGGGGTGGGGTGGGGGGGGCTTCCTATAAGCAGGAGCCTTCTCTATCAATGAGAAAAAGGAGAGAGATCTAGAGGGATCCAGGTTCAAAGAGGACTCGGAGAGGAACTCTCCATACCAGCCAGAGGTATGGAGCTACCTGCAGAGGGGAAGGAGCAGAAGCCTTAAAGGAGCAGCAGACTGAAAAGGGAGACACTTGAGGAAATGCCAGGCAACAGAACCTGCATTTTGGAAAAAAATGTTGAGCCCAGCAAGAGGCTGAAGGAACATGGGAACTGGGGGAAATACTTGTTTTGACTTCAGTTGAGATTTGAACTGTGAGGTTCTTGTAATAAACCAGACCCCACAAAGGAGTGTTATTTGACTCACATGAAAGACTGGGTGCAGTTATTGAGAAGTCCAAGAAGGTTAAACTGAGGAAGTGGCAGGGTCCAGTGACAGATCGGGCAGGTCCTGATTGCACCCTTTTCTTTGGAGTGGCATTTTGGATTTAGATATGTAACAAGCAACAAGCAAGGCTAGTAATGCAACTAGCTACATGTTAACAGAACATATTATAACTATGACAATATCTGTAATGCAAGTCACCTCTAAGCAACATGAATGTAGTGTAATAAGAAAATATCTGCAGTATGGGCCTGTAAGTATGTTATGTGAAATAAGAAGTGGAAGAGAAATGTTGGGCTTGATTCTGAACTCACTGATACCAGTGTAAATCATGAGTGATTCTACTAGAGTTAGATCTGGGCTCACTCCCTATCCAGCTTAGATCTGATAATGCCAAAATATTATTATGACGCACATGGCAGAATAAGCAAAGACTGAAAAAAGACTCATCACTTCCTATAAGTCTTACTGATCTCTAATCCTCTCAAAGCCTTATATGATGCATGTGTGTGGATGCTTTATGAAATTAAGGGATGGTTTCTGGAGTCAATCCTTTTCTTTTCCTCCGCTGGCAGTAATGTGATAAAAAACCCACAGTGCACAGATTTAATTGGGATTTGGACATCTAAATCCCTTAGGAGCCTGGGAAAATCCCAGGCCTAATATGAAACGTTACAGGAATATGTGTTCTAGGATAGTAATTTTCACAATATGAAGTGGACTTAGGTTTTGGGATACTGTTTTTAAGTAAATTCATCTGTTCTTAATAGAGAATCTGATCAACGAGGAGGGAATTCTCCTGAAAGAAGTTTGCACAGAAAGGGTATTTATAGAAAGATGGCCAGAGTTAGACTATAAAATAAAAATATGCTATATCATTAAAATGCCAAACACACTACTTGCAAGTCAACTTTAATTGGCAAAAGTGCACATCTGGCAACCCTGTCCACATCAGAACTTCAGATATCAAAGGGTAGAATCCTACTGAAGTTGTGCTGCCCTTGCTGCAGGCTGAGATCTATAGAAAGTTTTGGTTTCAGCACTTTTTTCCCCCTTCTTGAGGGCAGAACTTGCACCTAAACATGGTATTGCTATTTTAATTAAATAAATATCGTTCACATATTCATGAAGAGATAAAGTGATTGCGTTTATGCTGTTCATATGTGTATGTTAAGGAGCTTCATCAGAGTCTAAAAACAGTAAAGTACTGCACATATTTTGCCAAAACCCACTCAGCTTTGTTTTATTGTGGGGAAAGGAGGCTGAACCTGGCAGCAAACTGAGTGGACACATTTCTTAGCTGCTATAGTCTTAGTCCAGACTTAGCCTTTGTTTTGCCCTAAGTTTCATGATGGATTTATTGCAAACTGTGTCTGTGTTTCTACCAGAGCCATCAATTACTGGCCAATACACTGAAGGGGACAAAAGAGAATGGAGAAATCAGACTATTTTTCACCATGTGTCTCTTTCCAGCAGTCATTGCCTTGTCACTCCCAGAATCTTGCACGTCTTCTTTAGCCTACTCTACAGTCAGAGAGCTCTGTTAATAACTAACTATTAGTTACTAACTGTTTGAACTACTTGACATGAAAAATGACAAAACAGACTAATCTGTCAACATCAGAACAGAAAACAGAAAGGAAGACAAATACATTCTTTGTTGCAAATTCTTCACTTGACTCCAATTATATGAGATTAGTATTATGTATGTGTATTATAGTAGTATCTAGAGATCTCAATCAAGGATCAGGGCCCCCTTTGTGCTAGGCTGTCTATAAAAAGTCATAAGATGACATACCTTGCCCCAGAGATCTCCCAATCTAGCTTTATGACAAGATGCAGAAGGTGGGTGAAACAGACAAACAAAGTTAGATAGGACGAGGTAACTAAATCTAGCACATTGTTATATAGCGGGCAGTAACCTACTAATCTACAATAGGCAGAAAGCTCTCAGATATCAATGGCACAAGATCAAACCCTAAACAAATACAGAATTCTACAGGAGATTTAGAATAGTTTTGAAATCTAGATGGTTTGTTATCTCTCAGATTATACTCTTTTAGAGCCACTATATCATCAAAATCACTGGCTGGCTAAGGAACTGTTGGTATCATCATTTAGATAGATCTTCACCTTTGACTGATCTTAAAGCTCTGAATGGTGGAGGTGAAATTCTCCAATGGTTTTAGAGCCAGCACACAGCCCTTCACATGACAGAAGATATGGGAAGGGAGTGCATGGGGGGAACTGAAAAAGTATCTGACCCACAGGGTATTCTGTGTACTCCCATATGTGCCACAGAAAGAGTCTCTGCCACACACGTCAATGTGGACAGGCACAATGGGAATTTGGGTTTATAGAGATTCTGTAGCCCTGAGAACTCCTGCAACTGGTGCGGAGGGGTGGTAGCCACTATCTCAGCTCATAAATTAGGCTAGCAGCTGTCAGAGAAGAAACATAGCAGCCCAGGTCTCCAGTCTCGGCTAGGAAGTGAAATTCACCTCTCAAACCACAGCACTCTGCCCACACAGAGCCCCACCATTCAGGCTCTCAGTGGGTGGAGTGAATTTCAACGTGACCTTTCAACTGTTTATTTTATTATTTAGCAACAGGACTATTTCTCAAGCCACTGATGTAGTTAAAATGCTACAAGACACCAATAGCATGCTTTGTTTGTTGTTTTAGGTCAAATAAACTTTGTACAGTTTTAAAAGATTGCTAAGAGGTAGTGTTTTAATTGTCTTGTTGTAGGCTTTAGTAAATGATCATTCCTAAATGCAGGCTTTTTGTGCAATATTGTTTAATCTTCTAGAGTCTGTTCAGAACAAATGAGGTGGAGTGGGGAGGGAATTGTTATTTCTTTGTTAACTCTGCATTTTTATGTGGAACATAACACACTGTTGACCACAGAAAAGCATCAGAGAACTCACAATTCCTCTGGAGCCTCCTATAATATCAACAGGATGGTCATGTCATAGGGAAATACAAGGTTATTTCTACCCTCTATTAGAAGATACTGTACCAGCGTTTTGTTTTGGGTTTTTATTTTAAATAAAATATCTAGAGAGATTCTGGCCTCGTGAAGACAATGGGGTCCTGCTGCAGGAAGAACAAAACCCAGCATAATTATTTAATTAATAATTTCTTAAGTGCCCTTTGCTATGTTATCAGGGTGCATTGATGATAATACATGGCACCCTCTCTTGCACCTTTCATCCAAAAGTCCCAGAGTACTTTAGAAAGATAAACAAATTAAGCATGACATGGTAGTTACATATTATAGTCCCCATTTTGTAGATGCAGAGATTGAATTACAAAGGAGTGAGTTCTTGCAATGATAGAATCAGAAACTGAACCCAAACTTCTTGGCACACAATCCTGAGCCCCCTTACATCTGACCCCATTCCATCCTGTAGATCAAAATATTACCAACATCAATATATGGCTACCTAGAATAGGCAGTACTAATTGCCATCCTGCTATTTACAACGTGCCCATCATCTGGATGAAAGTTTCCATAGCTCTCACATGATCAAGGAAACATTTTGACAAATATTTGCCTGGTGCTATGCTCTGAAGACCAACAACCTGGGGCATTGTAGTTAGAGATACATGGATACATACATTAGGTTGCTCTCACCAACATAGTGGCCCCTGGCATTAGGGCACTATGTTTCAGGGGACTTTGCCTCTTTTGTGCTGCCTGTTGACCACTTCTTCAGCCCTGTGATAGCCTGTCTCCCTCTGAGTCTTCCATGGCCTGGCCCTCCAGCCAGGTCACTCTTCAGTTCAGCTCCCTTCCAGGGTAATAAAAAATCCAAATGATCATTTATCTGACTCTCTTGGGCTACACTGAGGTTCTCTGCTTCTTGGCCCCTACTCCCAGACCCTGCAGGGCTTCTCCTATGCTACTTCATCCTAGCAGGTTTTCCTCCTCATGTCTGGGACTCTGGAAGCTTATCTCAGGGCTGTCTCTGTTCCTTGTAGGACCTAGTTCAGGGCTCTCCCATGGATTCCTGCCCTGTTCCCTGTAGGCCTTCCAGCCTATCTTTTCCAGGCCTTCCCCATGAACTCTCCTTGCTCCTCTCTCCTGGGTCTTCCCCTCCATTGAGTTCACAGCTCTATTTAAGGAGTTCTCTCCCTGATCCCCCTCAGCTGGGGTCTCTCATTAAGCTCCATCACACCCAGCTGGATCACTAGTTTCTAGATCACCAGAGAGGCTGAGGAATAGCTGCTAAGTCACAGGCAAGGCTGAGCCCAGCTTGCCTTAAAGGGCTAGCCAGCCTTTGACAATCCTCCACTGAGGACACCCTGCTGCCACTCCTTAAGAGCTCAAATCTAGGGGTTCCCAGTGAGTGGCTATATGAGAACTGTGATTTATTTATTTCTATTTTTGTGTATACATATTGTGCATATTACACCATGGTTCAGAGCCAAATAAGCCCTGGTGAGTTAAACACAATATGACAATTAGCTGCAGAAACTAGGTTTTTAGAAACTTGGACAAAACTGAAACTGTAAATCCATCCCCTCCTGGCTGCCTTTGCCCTCATTCATCCCTTTCTCTCACCCTTCCTTTTGACCTCTCACTCTCCTGTTGCTCCATCCGCACACAATACAAGCATGCTGTGATTCCTTCATCCTCAAAAGGCCATCTCTTTACTCCATCTGCATCTCAGCTGCCTCCATTCTCTTCTTTCCCAGGACTCCAAACTCCAGTTTAGATCCCATCTAGCGCAGCTTCTGCCCTTTCCTCTGAACTGAAACTGTCATAAGGTCATTAAGGACCTCTCATGGCCATATCTCAGAACTTGAACTCCATCCTTACCCTCCTTGACATCTGACACTGCCTTTGACACTGTCACTCATACCCTCCTTAATATCCTGTCCTCCTTGGACTTCTGTATCTTCATCCTCTCCTTGCTCTCCTAATACCTTCAGCCTCTCTTTCTGTAGGAAAAGAAAGAAGAACTCAATCTCTGTAGGAATCTCTATTCTCTCTATACCATTTTGTTGTGCAATCTCATTCACTCACATGATTTCAGCTACCATCTTTATCTTTCTGGTCCTGACCTGTCTCCCTCAATCCAAGCCCAAATCTCCGCTAAACCTCTGACATCTACTCCTGAACATCTCAATAACATCTTAAACAACATGGTTAAAAACAAACTACTTATATTTCTTCCTGTACCCTTCCCCTTCTCTCCATTGTTACTATCAATAATTCCATCAACCTCTCTGTCACTCAAGTCCATAATCTAGGAGTCATCTTTCACTCTTCCCAATCCCTTAACCCACACATCCAGGCTAGGTCCAGATCTTGCAGCTTTCTACTCAGTTCTGTGTTTAAGATCTAACCTCTTCTTTCTATTAACACAGGTAAAACTTTCATTCAGCCTTAATCATATCCCATATTAATTAGTATAACTTCCTCCTCTCTAGCTTCCCTGACACCTATATCTCCTCATCCCTCCTATCTTTAATCAATTCAAACACAGCTAAAATCATCCTCCTTCTCCAGTGTTCTTTGATCACATCACCCCCATCCATACCTCCTCTGGCTCCCCATTTTCCTTTCCCACCACATCTAGTACAAGCTTGTTGTCCCAACCTTCAAGACCTTACAAAGCTCTGCCCTCCATACACATCTGCCCATCTTTTATGTTGTCCCTATGCTCGTTACTACTGCTCTGCCAAAGAGCCATGACTGCCTCTCCTACAACCACTTTGGTGCCTTCTTGAATGCTGCCACTTATGCATGGAAAGTCCTTCCTGAATTAATTCATAACTAATCCTTTCCTTCAAGTCTTTGCTCAAGACTCATTCTCTTTCATAACTCTTACAAGAAACTGGCCCACTAGTCATGGATAGAATGAATAACAGTCAGAAATAAGTAATATGTATCTAATAATAATTTAAAAGTATATATACAAATTGTATTTATTTTGATTGTGTCCTTGTTCTCCAACCCTTTATATGTCACTTGTCTTCCTAGACTATAAACTCTTTCAGGCAGAGACTGTTTGTGGGTGTGGACAGTATCTAGCACACTGCAGGCACTACCAGAAGGCACTTAATAATTCAATAATAAATGTATTATGTAATTTTATAAGGTACTTAACTGTTGCTGAGCCACTAGGTAGAAGCCAACCCAAAAGCTAACTCCGTTAGCTGCAGTTTTGGTAGGTGTTTTGGCAGCGGTAAGGTAAAGTTTTATTGTGGGATGTTGCACCATAATAGCCAGCACATTGAATTGTCCAACTGCAATAATACACTTTTCAGACTTTATACTGCTGCAAAAATACTTTCCAAACAGGCAGCTCCTCAAAGCTTTCTTTAAGCAAATGTAACAGTGCTGCAGATCATATGTTGTCAAGATGACTCAGAACTCCGGGATGAGGCAGTGCAATGCCCTTTTCAATTAAGAAGCACCCATCCTTCTATAAGAAAACTATATAAAAATCAGTGCATTGTTTTGGTGTGTTTATATTCCAAACGTTCCTTCCCATTACTACTAATTACTGATTCCTTCAGTGGGGCAACAGTCAATACTATACCATGGGAAGGACTATGAGTATATCAGGTAGCAGAAAGAGGCTTATTTATGAAGCAGGAAAGCTTCTAGTTGCACACTGATATTTTAGCAATCAGCAATGGTGGGAAGAAAATAGATCACTTAACATCATTTTTTAAAGCTTGCCTCAGTGAAGAAACTACACTGAAAATACAATTCAACTTTGTATGTTGTTAAGTCAACAGATATTTCTCTTGTGAGTGAAAAGAATGAGATTAACATTGCATAATAACTTGTCAAACATGGATGAAATGTGACATCAAATTTTTCAGGAGCATCAAGGTTGGTAAATAAAAGATCTAAAATCATATGTATGGAAAGACAAAGACTATTCAAGAAACTAGGGAGGCATGTTAGTCTCCAGTTTAGGCAGAGATCCAGGCCACTATTTTGAACTGTAATGTTGTACTTGATTGCAATTTTAGATATTTGTAACAGATGTGGCATGTGCTGTTGCAATATGTGAAGGGTTCAAAAACTTCAGGGGTCCTCAAGTGACTTTGAAATGCTGAGACAATTTATTCGATTTTTTAAATTATACACGTTTTGAAAGCATTGTACTATATCATGTCATAAATATAGTCTCAGCACCAGGAAATTCACATAGGATGAAAATAAATGATCATACAGGTAACTGAATGTGCTATGAAAACACAATGTATTATTGAGTCATACAAAGAGAACACAAATTGCCAGAACTTCCTTCAAAGTTTGTCAGAAGAAGAAACCAAAGAATGTAAAAATTCACTATGTATGCATTTTGGATGGAAAATTAAGCCTACCACAATCTTGGATTGCAACAGTCACCTAGAATGCATATTATTCCAGGATCTTAGTCTATGACAACATGTTCTGAGAAACTTTTTGTAATATTAGGTAAAAAGATATCCATATCAAAACACATAGTATATTTAATTGGATTTACACTGACTAAAATTATTTCCATTAGTATTAGTTTTGTAGTGATAGTTTATATATAAGTGGTTGCACATTAGTACCTAAACAGTGAACCATTGCAATCTGTTTAATTTTTTATATTATCAATTACTGAATTTTTGTTTCAATTTTAATAAGTATGTCCATGCTCATTAAACACAATCATAATGCACAAAATTCATTCAAAAACTGACATTGCACTAATTTACTGCTGTGAATATTTTTTCAGCAGCGTTGTTTATTTATTTAAATGTTAATTTATTTCTTCCTCTTGGTGAATTTAAAAAAAACAAACAAGCAAACAAAATCAGCCTTTCTATACAAATCCTCAATTAGATTAAAAAAAGCTAGAAATCATCTCCAAAAAAAGCACCTAGGGACCATTTCAAATGAAGAGAAATAAAAAAGGCAACGGAACTATCCCTTCAATTTCTGGATTAATTTTTATAGTGCTGCAGTAGGATTACTGTCCCCTAGGACCCACAGGAAATGAGATATGCATCTCAGTGAGAAAACATTTTAAAATAAATACTGCTTTTATCTGATGTACTTGGTACCCTCGTGGTACATTCCTCTGTCTGTATTACAAACACCTTTCTAAACACAATTTCTTACTTTTTCTGTGAAAGTGATTCTCTCTGTGCTGTTTGTACAAAGGTACTGACATGGCACTAAATGGCATTGCAGAGTAAAACAAAGCTTTTCTATTTTAAAAATCTGAGTTAAATGCACCTATATTCTTAAAGGCAAATGATCTACCTAACGTCAGACTGTCACTGATGCAGGAAGTTGGAAGACGCACATCTTCCCGGCATTCATAAATCAGGCGCACTCAGTGAACATGCAGTAAAGGATCATTTGGTCTATTGCAATTGCCTGTACCTCAGCGAAGGGGCTACGTAGCTATGAAACCCTACCATACCAGCGTCACCCCTTCTTGCTATTGACTAAAGCAGAGAGGGTCACTCTCAGCAGCAGGAGGGTTTGGGGATGACCAGTGCAATGTTGATAACTGCATCCTGTGTACCTCATTGGTGGCTTGACTGCAAAGCCCCCTCCCCCTTTGCTGTGATTTCTATGCATGGCGCAGCATCATACATGACTAGCATTTGTAAAGAGCCCATTTCACCGAAGACACGTCTCCGGGGCAACAAGACACCAAATACTCGGCTGCCGGCTCCCACCACTTCAAAAGCCCGAGCCGATCGCGAGAACCCAGCCGCCCTCCTGACCTGCTTCCGATCCGAGCTGCTGCTGACCCGAGTGTTGAGCACCCCGTGCCCAGTCTGGGTGCCGTCTTCCGGGCGGGGGATCAGGCGGAGGGGGACGATATTCTGCCTCTCCAGAAATCGGTTTTCAGCCCTTCTCTCCATCTCCGTCAACAAGGCGGCTCCTCGGGGAGGGAGAAATGCACACGATCACCCCGCTGGCCCCGCTATGCTACGCTGTGCTCGCTACAATTACAAACACCCCCCATCTCTCTCTCGCTCTGCGTGCAAGGGGGGAATAGTGTCTCTGAGCCATGCTTATTGCTCACAGGGCACAGAAAGGGCACGATGTGGTGCGGGCAAGATCTCCATCTTAATGGGGCCTTTTAAAAAATGTACCTTACACATTCCCCCCACCCCCCAACACATAGACATGAAATGTAGCTCGTGTTCGTAGCAGCTGCATGATGTGTTAATTGCACCGGTGTGGTTCCTACCATGCACCTGCCAGACACATAGTTACCATTGGAAAGGGTAAGCCCCCAATTAAAGGTCATTGCATGCGGCAATCATAAACGGTGGTAACTTACCTGCCTGCCTGGAATGAACCAGAGAGAAGGTCCCCAAGGCACAGAGCATCAAGGAGAGCGTGTAAGCAGCCGGCTGCATGGCTGTGTCCTTCAGTTCCCCCCACCCACCCGCCTTGGAAATTATCAGAGACAGGTCTGCATGGTCCAATATTGAGCAGATTTGTGCTTTCGCCCCCTCTGTCCTGTGTGTTCTATGTCCAGCCGTGCATTGCTGCTGCTCCCTCAGTACCGCATTGTGTTTTACTGGCTTCCGTTAGCCTTCAGGATCTTTTACTGCATTGGATGGTTTGCTGTAGCTTAAATGAATTCATGCTCCTCCCATCTCTCCTCATCCACATTCAGAGCCCTCTAGTAGAGAGACTATATCAATAGCCAGCTAGGCTTCCTGAAAAATCGCTCTCCAGGACTTTGGAGAGGGAAGATGAGTGAGTGAGGTTAGCTGGGAAATGTAGTTATTAAAGCCCTGCACTTTTAAGGACTTTTAAAATTATACTGGTCAGAGCATTAGAGGAAAGAGTATAAGGCACAAACTTGTCCCAGCAGGGGTGCACTCAATAATCTAGTAGGTTATTTTTATCTCTATTTTCCATGACCCATGTATTATTACTGACATGCCACTTTGCATTTTGTTTAAAATGTGTCAGTTGCTGAGATTCCTCTTTGATGGGTTCCCCTGGGGTGCCACCTGGAACTGGGGTACCACTGAGCCCTCTGACCCAGCAGCCTGGGCTCCCTCTCACACTATGCTGCTGTGAGAAGCTGCAAAGATCTCCAGCTGCACTTTCACCAGCATTCACACAAGTAGGGACACACCCAGCTGCAGTTACACACAGGCTCTCAAACACCAGCTTCCCAGCCTAGGACCCCAGAGCAGTACCATCCTGCCCTGGTCAAATCTGGCCAGTTTATGGGTTTAATACCTGGTCCGCCTCTCCCTTAATGTGAAAAGAACAATGCACACTTGTGGTAACCAAGCAGAGATTTTCCCCAAGCACTCCAGTCAAAGCTTACTGGTTTAGATTAAAAAATACAATAAATTAGATTTTAAGTGATAGGAAATAGATCAAAGCAGATTACCTAGTAAATAAACAAAACGCAAACTAAAGTCTAAGACACTAGAAAGATAGGATATGAACTAGCAAATCCTCACCCTGGCTGATGAGACAGGTGGGATGCAGATTCTTATGGGACAAGCTGCACTTGCTTTACAGCTTGGAATCTTCAGGTCTTTCATACACAAGCTAGAAATCCCTTTAGCCTGGGTCCAGCACTTCCCCTAGTTCAGTCTTTGTTCTTCAGGTGTTTCCAGATCTCTTCTTGTGTGGGGAGTGAAGAACCAAAGATTACATCACTCTATAGTGTTAGCATATGGTGGGAACCCTTTGTTTCAAAATTTGGTTCCCAGACCAGTTTGTGGAAAAATACTGACATCCCAAGATGCACTCCAGAATCATGTGGCCTGGTCACATGACCTTGTAGAGTCATAGCAGCCATTACTTACAGGCTGTCTGGAGGGTTCTCAGGAAGGCTCACCAGGTAGGAGATAAGCTTCTTCTAAGGCCTATTGTTTTCCCTAATGGCTCATTGCCCTGAATAGACTCTTCCCAACCAGCTATCTAGACTGAAAGCATCTTGTCTAGTGGGCATTACCCAGGTGTAATTACATTTGAAATACAGATACATAGTCAATATTCAGAACTTCAGATACAAAAATGATACATGCGTACAAATAAGATCATATTCAGCAAATCATAACTTTTCAATGGCACCTCACATGACTTATCTTGCACAAAATGCATCATAATTGTCATTATCATAATAATATGACTATGAAGAATATGGGGTCTAGAATGTGGAGTGCAGCGTCACATCCTCGATCAGGAGAAAACCAACACCATAAACCATACTCACTAAACAGGTAAAGAATGGGTGACCCTTTTTGTGGAATTTAGTGGGACCTCTGTGCTGGATCACTATCTCCATTTTCTCCCTTCTGCTTCTCCCCCATCCTCAAGAGTTCCCATCCTTAACTATTCCCTGCATTTTCCCCCCTTCTCAGTATGCCTGTTTCCTCCTGTTCTGCCCCCTTTCCTCTCTTTTAGTCTGTTCTCTTTTCCTTCTTGCTGACTCCTGCTCCTGCAGAACACCCACAGGGAATTTTTAAAATTGCATACAGAACAATACTGTTCACATTAAAATGTACTGTGAGGAACCTCAGGGTGAAACTGAAAGGTATAAAGAATTCCTCGTACTATAATCCTGGCATACCCAGGAAAGCATCTACATGTGTGACTCATATTCTACACTCCCACCCACTAGGAATTGTATGGAAGTATTAAATTATTGCAAAATGATTTGACAGTCTTCAATGGATCCATTTTTCAGAGCTTGACAGGATTAGAAACTGCATGAGAAAAAGAAAACCAACACTTTCCAACTTGGCAAAAGGCTGACAGTGGGGTACCCTTAAAATGACCCAAAATTGAGATTAGCCAAAAGAAGACTGTCAGGAACTTCAAAGGGACCTAACTAAGCTAGGTGACTAAGCAACACAGTGGCAGATGAAATTGCATTGACCAGCTATGACGCTTTGGGATTCAACCCAGACCAGTAAGGCATGTCACTGCCTGCCCCAGAACTCTGGTGCCAAGCATGCAGGTCATACCCTGGCTTCCACCACCGTTATTTTTTGAGAAGTGACCCCAACACCTTTCCAATCCTGAACTTCCCTCAAAACTGTCACCCTGCAGTGTCTAGCCCTCTAACTGAACATTTACAGAAGTGATTAAATGTGTTGCTCTTTTAAATAGACAATACATCGCAGCTCATTAATTTAACTGGGGGTTGACAAACACTCATTTCAATCACCACTGGTTTATAGTAACAGTCAAACAAGTTTATTAAACAAAAATTCATAGGTTTCAGTGATACCAAGGATCAGGAATGAAGATATAAAGGACTTCAAACAAACAAAAGTAAAAAAATACTCTTCTAAAGACTAATACTTAATGCCAGCAAGTTACAAGCTTTGCTTAAGCAGGTTTCTCACCTTATTCAGTTCCAGAGACCAAACCCCTTGGTTGAAGGACCCAATGCTCTGTGATTTCAAGAGCTCTGGCCCCTTGAACCTCTCAAGTGATGGATACCCAGACAACACTTCTTTCTCTTGCTGGGGAGAAGACACCATTCTGTCTTCCCAAAGTTAATTGATCCGCCTTCAAGAGATAGGATGTCCTCCTGGGGGTGGAGTCTCTATCACCTGTTGAAATAGTTTCTTAACAATCTCCCACAATTCTCCAGGTTGATGGCTTTGTTCACCCTTTATGTAAATATACCTTCAGTGTCTCTGTCTGATGTCGAGGTAGGTTAGACAGCAAATATACATTCCTCTGTCTAGGACAAACTGGACTTACACTCTGTGTGCCAAACACATTTTAAGAACATAATTCTAGGACATATTTATAACATTTTGTACATGCCTCATACATACGTCATGCAAGAATATTAATGATCAGTGAGTTATTAGTTTTCCAGTGGTATATTACATTTCCCATGATATATTTGGGTTTATATCATGACATCAATGTGTTAGGTGTAGTAGGTAGGACAGGCCTCTCACAGAGTAGTGAACCACCATTGGACCTCTGTGTCATATGAACACAAGGTAATAAACATTGGAAGGCACAGTGTGATGAATCCAGTAAACAGAAAACTGATGTTAGTCACCTCTATTTCAAGGACAATGTTGACAATCATAGTTTGTACTAATGGGTCTCATACATGACTCCATTGACCAATTTGGGAAGAACGTTTACCACACTGGCCACAGAGCCATTTGCCTAGTTGTGCTGATTGAGCTGCAGGTTGTTTTGGCGCCAGGTACTATGCTTCCATCTACCCAACATGATTCTTCTCAAAGTCTTGGATGCACACCCATATAGGTGTGGCCTCATGAAATAAAAATCAATCACTAGATGCTCAATGGTCAAGTCAGAAATGTTTATTTTGCCTCTGATAAGTCCATGTGTGGAGGTGGTGGAATCAGGATCAGAGTCCACCCTGCACATCACCTTCTGGCCAGATAGGAGTAGGCGGAAACTCTATGGAAATACTGTGACCCAGGAAGTCACCTGGCACTTTGGGTAAACAGTGGTGGTATGGCAAACCAGAAGCATCAGGGAAGCAGGATGCAGGGAGAACAGCCCACAGAACTGCATGCAGAGCAGGCTTGAACAGAAGCCAGGGAACCCCAGGGGGAACAGTATGTGGGGAGGGAGTTGATGGGAGTGATAGTTTCTTGTTTTGGAGTGAATCCCTGCAGGCCTTTGTGGCCACCATAGTGGCCCCGATAACAGAGCTCACCACCACCTACAAGACAATCTGTAAAGTCACCTACAAAACCTAGCAGCTGAAGTGCCTTCAGAACTTGCTTCAGAACTTGCAGAACAAGGTTGCATTAACCTTGGCATGCTACTTGTATCTTAGGGTCCAGCAGTGAGCAGCTATAATAATTACACTATATTGAAATATTCATACATATTGCTGGGTTCTAAATGACCTGTAACCATTCAGGAAAAAGACCAGAGGTGGTCACTATGGACAGTTCCAACGAAAACTGCTGCTCACGATACATTGGTAGACAGAAAAGGAAACAAAATGATAGGCTGTATAAAGAATGAGTCAGAAAATATAATCCTATTATATAAATCAATGGTACATTGCTGTGCTCCAGCACGGTTTAGGAACTACACCTGACATGACACCTCTGCCACCTCCTCTTCCAAGCACCCCAGCCTGCCAGACTTGCACTGACTCCCCTCCTGCAGAGTACATAAGGAGATAAAGCATCTTAGCAGTTCGTTTTTGCCTTCTGAGTAGGTGATCGCTCCTCACAGTTCAGTGCTGCTGATAGTATTCTCACTAACTCCTTCTCTGTCTTTTTAAGGTGGCAATAAGGGATCTGGTGAAGGAAACGCAATGAACTTCCTTTTATGGGAATGAAACAGAACAATATGCAGACTGGGAAGGGGCAGGCAAAACATGGCTGGACAAGCAAAAGATGGCCGAAAATAGACAATGTGGACAGTCTGGTGTACATGGAAAATTTCTTCATCAGCTGGGGTGGGGGTAAAAGGCATGTTATGTGGCAAGCTGTGTGGCCACATATTTGCACTGAGCAGGTGACTCTGCTTATACTCTACAAGCAAGGAAGAACATTCACTGGGAATGCACTCTAGGTGTATGGTTACTTTTCACAAAATGTGACAGATCCACAAGCTATCATGGGGACCAAGTATGTGGTAGAATTAAAAAAGACAGTTTTATGGATAATGAGGACATCCAGAGTTACAATAGAAAGAATTAAAAAATAGTTTGGAATGTTATAAAACCTGATGCCTCCAATGTATAGGGGTTAAGAAGAAACTTATTTCAAATATGCCCTTTAAAGTATGTGATACTGATCACCAGCAGAGACTAGATACAGGACTAGACAGACCATTGGTCTGATCCAGTATAATTTTTTTACTTCAGCTACCATTACCACTGTCCACATCACATGGCATAGGTTCACCAAGCCAGCACCAGCATAAAGCATGGGCCATTTATAGTGACTACTACAAACCCCTTGGTCTAGTTTCTGTCACAGAAAGGTCAAAGCATTGGGGTGAGGCAGGGGTGGTTGTATACACACAACAATCCCTTTGTAGACCAATTATGGCCTCAGCTTTAATTTAGGTAACATGAAACACAATCTCTTTAAGAATAATATTTAGTATTTGGAGATACAAACCAAATGCAAAGAGGAATATTTATAAAAATGTGTTTAACAGAAGTGCATAAGACAGATTCCTTAGCTAAGCATGAATTCTAATGGTAGAGATTTAAACAAGCTAAAGAAATCTTTTAAATCATATTCTCTGTCACTAAAGGAACCACAGAACTCCCATCTGCATGTGTGTACTCATCCTTTTCTGGTGTGTAAAGTGGAAGACATGACAAGTTTCATCCTCCAAAAAGAACTCTTCCTCTCTATTGTGCCTCTTTACAGTTAACCCCCCTGGGTCATTTGTGAAGTCTGCCAGGAAACATTTCACATGTTTGTTTACCTATGTTGCCCCATTGGTTGTTGAAGCTCTTCAAGGCTGTTCAAAAGTATGTGTGAAATCTTTACACATCTGAGCAAACAATAGTTGTTATATCTCATAGTTGAACACTGATGTGGACTTCACCCAGTGAGGGGAAGGGAGGTGTCAAGCTAAGGGTCCCCTCACACAAAAGCTATCTTAGCAAGCTTTGTTAGGCTGATTCTTAGTATTTTATCCATTGTCTTGCTGGCCCAGCACACACAAACTTGGGTGGTTTTTTTTTCTTTACTAGGTTGAAAAGTTCATTCTAATCCATCTTTATATAAGCATGTATTAATATATGCTTTCCAAAGCTGCAACATCTCCACAGCCCCTGAGACACGAGGAACACATACATCACTGTCTATATATAGCAAGAGACATTAAAGTTAAAAACATCACTGGTTGACGGAGGAATCTAGAATAGGTAAATAATGTGATTTTTAGAAATAAAAATAGCCATTGATTTACTCCAGATATTAAGGAGATTGTTTTGAAATTAGAATGAATTACAAGTACTGGTTAATTTCAACATTTTTCAGCTATAATGTTTTAAATTTTTTACTTCCTTTCTCCCCATAGAAAATATGAAAATTAAATAGTCCAAATAACATGAGTAGACCAAAAAAAAACAAAAAAAACCAACCAAAAATCAAGAAAAGACATATTCTAAGATCTAAGTATGATTCCCGATAGAAACTTTTGTGGTATACAGTTTACTGGTGTTGAACTGAACAGCAAGAAATCTCAACTCTGATTCTAACCATCTGAATATATCTGGGATTCAACAAGTTAATTCCATTATCTTTGCACTGAGTGTTTAATGTAGTAATTAATGAGGGTAATATATTCAAGCCCCTTTAACTAATGGATTGTAGGGCCACAATCCTGCTCCCAGAGAAGTCAATAGCAAAACTCCCCAAAGCAGGAAACCTAAAATGAGATCTGTTACAACTTCTGGCTAGCAAAATAACTGACACAGTAGAAAAGAATAAATATGCAATATGTTGGAGCTCCTTAAGGAGGACTCAGAAAACACAGTTGTAGACATTCTGGTTGGCAGAGAAAAAATATCAAATGAGTTGGAAAATGGCCACGTAGAGAAACTGCCGAAGACAGGAGACCTCAGTGTAAAAACAAGTAAAATGCTTACTGGTATATGCATTATCCTAGACAGACTAAATTAAACAGTAGATTAAAGGCTATGACAAGAACAGGCAGAGTTCAGACAGGAGAAATCATATATAGATAAATAGTAACAGTACAGATCATAGAACTGTCAATCAAATAGCAGTCACACTCTACATCAGGGGTCTCAAACTCAAATGACCCCGAGGGCCGCATGAGGACTAGTGCATTGGCCCGAGGGCCGCATCACTGACACGCCCCCTTGCTGCCCCTGGCCCCACCCCCAATCCACCCCTTCCATGAGGCCCCGCCCCTGCCCTGTCTCTTCTCCACCTCCTCCCCTAAGCGCGCGGCTCCCCGCTCCTCCCCCCTCCCTCCTGGAAAGTGCTAAGCGCCACCAACAGCTTTTTCAATGCACTCTTCCAATCCTTGAAATATGTCACGTCCCGTTGTGATACCCTTCAGTGGCATTAAGTCTAGCAATTCTTCAGTTATATTCAAATTGCAGTCCACACCTCTAATGAACACTGCACACTGTGCGGTATCTGATACATCTGTACTCTCATCAAGAGCAATTGAAAATACTTCAAAGTCTTTTGCCATTTGAATCAATTGTTTTGGCACATTATCAGCTAAATCCGTTATCCTGCAGGCAACTGTATTTGCAGACAAGCTTATGCCTTCAAAAACTTTCTTCCTATCAGGACATAAAATTTCACTGGCCTTCATAAGACATTCTTTTATGAATAAGCCTTCTGTAAAAGGTCGCGATGATTTAGCTATCATTTCGCTTATCACAAAACTTGCTCTTACTGAATCTTCGCTAGACTTGTTAATCCCTGAAAATAAATTTCTTTGCTTGGCAAATGCTGCTTTAAGTTGCTGAACTTTTTCCTCTCGGATTTTTCCGGTGAATGCATCATATTTTTCACGGTGCATCGTGTCATAGTGCCGACGCACGTTATACTCCTTGGGAACAGCAATCGTTTGCTGACAAATAAGGCATTGAATTTTATCTTTTACCTCTGTGAAAAAAATATAAATTCTCCCATTTGTCTTGGAAAACTCTCTTTTCTTCCATGAGTGTTCTTTTTTTTGACGAAGTCATTTCCAAGCAGTTTTAATAAATATATACACTCAGTAATGCACCTCACTCAAAGGACAAAACACGCACTTAGATTTACTGCCTAAGGCTCTGGGAGGGAGTTTGGGTGGGGGAGGGGGTCTGGAGTGCAGGCTCTGTGCAGGCTCCAGGCTGCGGCAGGGGGTGGGGGTGCAGGCTTTGGGACGGAGTTTGGGGATAGGAGGGGGTGCAGGGGTGAGGGCTGTGGGGCTGAGGGTGAGGGGTTTGAGGCATTGGAGAGGCTCGGGGCATTGGAGAGTCTCAGGACGAGGGGAAGGGCAGCCTGCCCTGGCCCTAGTGCAGGGGGGCGCTACGACCCTGCGGCAGCAGGTGATGCCGGAAGCCGGCATAGCGGAGGAGGAGTGGAGTCAGCGTGAGCTCCCGGGCAGGCTACCGGGCGGTGAGGGGGCAGCAAGTGGGGGCTGGTAGACACTGGGGGGAGGCGCGTGGGGGCGGCAGGTGGGGCCAGGGGAGAGACCCGGCCCCAAACATTGGGGAGCAGCACGCGGGGAGCTTAGGCACAGAAAATAACTCGGGGAGGGGGCGGGGGTGAGGGGAGTTTGGCGGCGACAGGAAGTAACTGGGGGAGCTCCGCGGGCCGCAGGGAAGAGCTCCGAGGGCCGCATGCGGCCCGCGGGCCGCATGTTTGAGACCCCTGCTCTACATGAATTTCAGAGATTTCCAAAAAGCCATTGACACAGTAGCTAGAACAGCCTTATAGACATTGCTACACCACTATGGAATCCCCAAGAAATTTGCAAATATTATCCAGAAGTTCTATGTAAATATGACATGCCAAGTAATACATAACAGCAAACTGACTGAGGCACAGCTGGCTCCCAGTCTGGTTGCTAAGCAACCCAGCAAGCTCAGCTGGGCCTAATAAGACCCCTCCAAACAGTTGCACTTCCTGATTGGGCAGAGGAGCCTGCAGTCTCCTATTTGATCGCTGCAGGAGCAGTACAGCTGCTGCTTAGCGTGTACCATACCTACCGTGGTGCTTACCCTGTTTCAAGCCCTTGCTCCCAGCCCAGTTTCTGCCTTGCTCATAGCCCTGCCCCACCTTGTACCTACCCACTTCTGATTTCTGGCTCCAACTCTTGGCTATGTCCCTGTCTACGACTTCAGCTTAGGCCAGGGGTCGGCAACCGGTGGCTCCCGGCTCGCCAGCGTAAGCACCCTGGCGGGTCGGCCCGGTTTGTTTATCTGCCGCGTTGGCAAGTTCGGCCGATCGCGGCTCCCACTGGCCGCAGTTCGCGGTCCCAGGCCAATGCGGGAGGCAGGAAGCGGCGCGAGCCGAGGGATGTTCTGGCCGCGGCTTCCTGCCTCCCGCATTGGCCTGGGCCCGTGAACCTCGGCCAGTGGGAGCCGCGATCGGCCGAACTTGCCGACGCGGCAGATAAACAAACCGGGCCGGCCCGCCAGGGTGCTTACCCTGGCGAGCCGGGAGCCACCGGTTGCCGACCCCTGGCTTAGGCTTTGGCTTCTGACTCTGGTTCTGACTTTTGGCCTGGCCCCTCAAACCTGACTCCAGCTTCACCATTGGACAGTACCTGTGCTGTCCTGGATGAATGTATATATGACATAACTGGAATATGTTTTATGTTACATATGCCATGTAACACATCTATGTAAAGGTTATGATCAACTGAATAAGTTCAGTTGATGCATGTGTCATTATTGTATTCAAAGTTATGAATATTGGCTGTATACTTGTTTGATTTTAAATAGCATTAGTAAGGCATTTGGTCAGCTTCTTTAGGAAGGAATTTGCAAGTTAAGTGCCCAAGCAAGAAGCACGTAACAGACAATGGATCTTGGAAGGCTCCAATCCACATAAGAAGTCTACATGAGGACGTTCAAGGTAGCATCTGAACCATGGCTGCTACCTGTAAGTTCTGAGTCATGCATGGAAATGTGACTTGCCCATGTGACTCCAAAACTTCATCTTGTAGCTGGAATTCTACATAGGGAGAGGGTGAGGAGTATCCACCCACAAGAGAAAAATCTATTTAAACCCCTGGGAGACTCCTCCATTTTGTCTTCAGCTGGCTCAAGAGACAGCAGTTCCACCCCAAAGGATACCTGAAAGAAACTGAAACAAAGGACAGTAACCACAGGGGATGTGAGTGACTGCTGGACCCAGACTAGAAAGAGACTAGTCTGTAAAAGGAAGCTTACTGGAACACCTCTGAGGGTGAGATTCTATCTGTATTCAGTTTTCTTACTGTATTAGGCATAGACTTGCATGTTTTATTTTACTTGGTAATTCATTTTGTTCTGTCTGTTACTACTTGGAACCACTTAACTCCTACTTTCTGTATTTAATAAAATCACTTTTTACTTATTAACTCAGACTATGCATTGATACGGGGAAGGGGGGACAATCAGCTGTGCATCTCTCTATCAGTGTTATAGAGGGCGAACAATTTGAGTTTACCCTGTATAAGCTTTATACAGGGTAAAACTGATTTATTTGGGGTTTAGACCCCACTGGGAGTTGGGCATCTGAGTGTTAAAGACAAGAACACTTCTTAAGCTGCTTTCAGTTAAGCCTGCAGTTTGTGGGACGTGGTTCAGACCTGGGTCTGTGTTTGTGGCCGGCAAGTATGTCTGGCACAACTAGGCAGGGTTCTGGAGTCCCAAGCTGGCAGGGAAAGCAGGGGCAGAAGTAGTCTTGGCACATCTGTTGGCAGCCCCAAGGGGGTTTCTGTGATCCAACCCATCACAGGGTCATTATGACCTATGTGTTTAGTAGAAGTTAGTTATAAAAAGTTCAGATAATAGAGAGTATTTTGGAGCAGTCCTCAGGAGCCATCCTGGGAGAGAGGTGTTTTCCTGACATCTTTACTCCCTGGCAAGGAGGCATTTGGCCAGCGCTGACCTGTCATTGATTACTCAGTACCATCTCAGAATATACATAAATATCTGGGCTGTTCTAAACCTATTGCTTATGTCTGTGTGTGCTTAAATCTAATAAACTGCAGTGTTGGAGAAAAATATGTTTACTTGAATTACTCCTTGATCAGACAGAATCACTGAGTTCCTGTTGCTTTATTCCTTACACCATCTGGAGTGAAATAGTTAAGTTGCCCCTGCTGAGGGTTCTGATAACCCCAGGTAACACCCGATCCCTGGGTCTTTGCTTGTCATTACCTGAACAGCCACCACAACCACCAGTAGGTAGACCAACCATGGTCAAGCAGCTTACAATTTGAGTGCTCCAGCCCCGGAGACTCTTGGAGAGGCAAGCAGCAGGCCAAGCCACACTTAAGATTCTTGTCAAATACCTGGAGTTTGCCAGGGCATTCAAAAAACAGAAGGTGGACTTCCTACCACACCACTGCAGTTATGAGTGCACTACTGAACTTTGCCCAGGAACAGAGGTTTCCTTCAGATGCATTTATGCTCTCTCTTAGGCCTTGTCTATGTTACTGCAGTAAGTCAACCTAAGTTACGCTACTCCAGTTACATGAATAACGTAACCGAAGTCAATTACCATGGTGTCTATACCATGCTGTGTCGACGGGAGATGCTCTCCTGCCGACTTACCTTGTTCTTCTTGGGGAGTTGGAGTAAAGGACTGACCAGAGTGCTCTGCGACTGATTTCGCAGGTCTTCACCAGACCCGTTAAATCGATACTGCTGCATCCATCGCGGCAGTGCCTATCTACCAGTAAGTGTAGACATGGTCTGAGCCAGAGCTGCAAGCCCTCCAGGAATATCTAGAGGAACACCCACAGAAGGGATTTATTTGTCCCTCCACCTCCCCAGTTGGTACCCTTATATTCTTCATAGCCAAGAAGGATGGCTCTTTCCAACCATGCACTGATTACCAAGCACTAAATCAAATCGTGGCACACCTCTGATATCCCCTTTTCCTTAATGATGAGCTTGTGAAGAGACTTCAGTCAGCCTGGACCTTCATAAAATTAGACTTGTGTGGAGTGTATAACTTTGGCAGACTTTGGCCACACTATGAGTAGAACACAGCATTCTGATCTAGGTATGATTATTTTGACTCTTTGGCCATTTGGCCTCTGTAATGCTCCTGCATTACAAGCCTTCTAGCATTTTATGAATGATATCTTTAGGGATATCTTTGATCAGTTCATGTTAATCTATTTAGATGACATTCTCATCTTCTCTGAAAATCAAGACCTCTATGACCACTATGTACCTATCCTTCTAGATGGCAGGGAGTTGGTTCTGACTAAGCCAAAGCCTGAAAAATGCAAATTTGACACGGAAATGGTGGAGTTTCTGGGTTATGTCATCTCTCTGGCAGATTTTTCTGTGGACTCCAGCAAGGTACTAGTGATCACAGAGTGGAAAGCACCCTCAAATATGCAAGGGGTAAAGTGATTCCTGGGCTTTGCAAATTTTTACAGGTGATTAATTTCCACCCTGGTCACTTTCTTAATGTCCCTCATTAAGAAGGGGACCAAATTTGCTTGGTCCGCTCATATGCAGGCTATGTTTGAAAACCTAAAAGGGTTTTCACATCTGCTCCATCCTAACCCACCCCAACTGTGCTTGGGTCTTCATAATTGGAATTGATGCCTTGAACTTTGCTGTAGGCGCAGTCATTTCTCAAGTTGCAGGACTCCGCCAGCTACTCCACCCCATGCCTTTTTCTCTTGGCAACAGAGAGGAAAAACTATGATATTTGGGAGAAGGAACTCCTGGCCTTTGAGGAATGGTGGTTCCTCCTTGGAGCAGCCAGTGCCAATGTCCAAGTTTGGATGGACCACAAAAAAACAGAGCACCTACAGTCAGCCCAACAGTTAAACCAACACCATAGCCATTGGGCACTTTTTGTAACCCAGATTCAGTTTTCAAGTTACTTATCACCTAAGGACTAAAAATGGGAAGGTAGATGCCTTGTCCCTCAAGAATGAACAAGATGAAGTTGAGAAGGATGTTTGTATCCACTTCATCGGAGGGATGGGTGTTAACCCTCTGATGATCGCTATCCACACTCTGCTCCTCAGCGACCCATTTGTGGTACCAATCTGCCAGTCCCTGGAAAACCCTGGGTCCTCCTCCAGGTCAAACTTCCATCTAAAAGGGAAGTGCCTTTACATTTCTGAAAGAGAGCCCCAACTCAAAGTATTGAGCTTGTACCATGATTCCCCCATGGCAGGACATTTTGGCCAGTTTAAGATCAGGAATCTGATTTTCAGGTATTTCTGGTGACCAAACTTATGAAAAGATGTTAAAGACTGTATTAGGATGTATGATCTCTGCACTTGCACTAAAAGGCTGTGCATGAGACCAGTGGGCCTTCTCCAGCCCCTTTCCACACCTCCACATTCTTGCTCCATCTTCTTGATGGACTTCATTGTGGAGCTGTCCCAATCCCAATGGCACAAAATGCTTGTAGGATGCTGCATGTAGTTATCTCATTTGTAACCTTGATAGCCCATGGCGTAAAGTTATATGGAGTGTATGCATTGTAAACCTTTGTAATCGTGTAACTCACCAAACAGGAAAAGAAGCATTAATTAACGTAAAAGCCTTGTCCTGTATACACAATGGCCCATTGAAGGTAAATGGGGTATTGTATAGCATCAAAGGAGAGAGGCCCTGTTGATTGCATTCCTAACTCCCTCCAGGAAAGAGAGATCCACACATGAACTGTTCATCAGCTTGTACTCTAGAGTGGAGGGCATAAAAATCCCAGACAAGGAAAAACTGGATCTTTCTTTGCTGTTTGGACTCTTACAAGGGTTGGAGCTAAGAAACAAAAAGCAGAAATCCCCTGAAAGACATTTAGTGGACAGATTACATCATCACTGTCACCTTTTGGAACCACGGACTGTGACTCATTTGTACTTATACGTTGCCTGCTTTAACATGTAAAACATGCTCTCATTTCTTTTTCCTAGTTAATAAATCTTTAGTTAGTTTACTATAGGATTAGCTACCAGCATTGTCTGTGTGAGAGACTGAAGGTACAAACTGATCTGGAGTAAGTGACTAGTCTCTTGGGGTTGGGAGCAACCTGAATATTTTGTGATTTTTGGTGTAAGTGATCATTTATCACTAAGTCCGCCTTGCCTGGGTGACAAGGTAGACTGTAGTGCCCAGGGGGACTATTTGTGACTCTATGGTAAGATTGTTACAGTGATCCAGGAGTTCACATGTGTTGGTGGGTTGGTGAAATCTTATTATAGAACATACCACCAGTTTGGGTTGTCTGCCCTGCTTTTTGACAGTCTGCTCTGAGATTGGTACGCACTCATGAAGCACCCCAGAGTGCATGACATATGCACCCAGTTCATCTCCTGGGTCTGACAGGAATACCCCTGCTGTACTGGCACCAAGCACCTCATTTCAACTGCCTACTACCATCAGACTGCCAGCCAGACCAAAATGGTCAGCCAGACATTGGAACAGTACCTCCACTGTTTACTGTTGGCAAAATTTGCCTACAATAACACAACTCAGATTTCCATCAACTCAGCCTGTTCTTCGCAAACTTCATTTTTCACCCCCCTGGTTTCACCCACAGAAAACTATCAGAAGACTACTCTATTCCAGCAGCCATAGATATAGTCCTCCATCTCCACCAAATTCATCAGGAGTACACAAAGCATTTGGCCACTGACAAGGAATCCTATAAGAGCTATGCTGATTGACAGGGGCAAGCTGCCCCACACTTCAACATAGTGAATAAAGTGTGGCTTTCCAGGCAGAATTTGAACTCAACTTATCCCTCTGCCAAGCTCAACCACAAGTCCCTCAGCCCCTTCCAGATCAACCAGGAGATGAATCTAGTGACCTTCAAGCGCCAGCTCCCTTAAAATCCACCCTGTCTTCTATGTCTCTCTTCTCAAGCCATTTGTCAGCAACCCCATTTCTGGATGGAGGGTGTGACATTCTGTGTGTCGGGGGAGCCCCCTGTAGCCCCTATATTAATCATTTATATATAATTGTGATATTTCACAAAGCATGCCACGTGAGGTATCAGCGGAAAGGTTATGATCTGCTGAAAGCCATTGTTCTATCTAAATATGTATATCATTAGTGCATATGAAGTTATGAGATTGTGTTGTATGGTTATCACTAAAATATTCTGTGAGCTGGGGAACTGCCCAAATATTTGATCCCCACAGACAAGGACAAAGAAGCTAACCAACACCTGGGTGGGTGTCAAACCACCCTCAATAGCCGTTGTCCAGCAAGGGAGTTACTATTTAATGACTCACTTACATAAAGCCACACCAGGGGAATTGCTCAACCTTGCCTGGTGACTCAGCAATGTCCACCAGACATGCCTGGACTTGTGTTCTCCAAGCACATGGACTAAGGGTATAAAACAGAACACAGGGGCCCCATGCTTGGCCTTTTCTCCTCCTCCCCACCTATGCTGCAAGCAACAAGGACACTCCGAAGACTCCAACAGAGAAGACCAGCCCAGGTTTCAAGGGTGAAACCTTTGTACTATGAACTGCAATATCGAGTGGGGTGAGAAAAACTGCTTAATCTAGATGTTGCCCAGTCTAATAGGGTTGAGAGTTTAGACTGCGTGCTTATATTTTATTTTGGTAACCACTCTGACTTTTTGCCCATCACTTAAAAAAAATCTCTTTTGAAATCAATAAATTTATTTGACTGTTTATCTTTACCGGTGAGTTTGCCTGAAGTGTGTGGTAAATCTGCTCAGGTTTACGGAGGCTGATGTATATCCACTTTCCATTGATGAAGTGATGAACCAATTAATCAACTTAAACTGCTCGTCTTGAGCAGTGCAAGACGGTATATTCCTGAGGTACAAGGCTGGGAGCTGGGGGGGATTTGGCTGGTGCCTCTCTCTATGATTCATGTGTGGATCTGGGAGCATTCATACAATCAAGCTGGGTGTGGGGCTCCACATACAGTTGTGCTGAGTGATAACAGCGCCTGGAGGGGTTTGCTGCTTGTCACTAGCAAAGCATTGTGAGAGACAGCCCAGGCTGGAGAGTTAAGGGGGCACAGTGGTCCCACAGTCCCAGGCTTCACCCCGGGGATCCTTTCACAGATGGATCCACCATTACCACCCATAGTGGTCCAGGGACAGGAAGAGTATGAGGTCCACCAAATCCTTGATTCCTGATGGGTAAGGGGTAAGCCTCAGTACTTTATGGATTGGAAGGGGTCCAGGCCAGAGGAGAGATAGTGGGAGCCCGTAAAAAACATCCATGCCCCTGCTGTGTTACAAGAATTCCACCAACAATACTCAGACAAGCCAGGCCCAACAGCCCCTAGAAGACCACCTATGTCAGGAGCTACTGTCAGGGGCATAATCTGGTTACTAGGCAACACAGAAAGCTGAGCAGGGCCCAGTAAGTCCCCTCAAAATGGCTGCACTTCCTGATTGGAAGATGAGCCAGCGGTCTGCTACTTGAGCATTGCAGCACAAGCACAGCGGCTGCTGAGCGTGTACCATGCCCACAGCTGTGCTTACCTTGATCTCATTGCTGGTTCCTGCTTCCAATCCTCACTCTCAGCCCTAGTCTCTCTGTGCCATTCTGATTCCTGGCTTTGATTCTTGGTTACATCCCTGACTGTGACTCTGGCTTACCCTTTGACTCTGAACCCCCAGATATCACTGGGACTTTGACTTATCCTTCAGCTTAGACTTTGGATTCTGACTCCAGTTCTGATCTTTAATTTGGCCCCCTCGACTCTGACTCCAGATTCAGCCTTAGACCGGTGTCTGATCCCTGGATCTTTCTTGTTGTTACCCAAACTGCTACCACAATCACCAGGCAAGGTCCTGCTCCATCCACCAGGAAGGCCACCCATGCTCCGGTAATTTCCTGACTAAGACTACAAAGATGCCTTACGTCACCCATGGTCTTCCTATTGGTAACTGAGTGGGTAATGAGAGGCCACAGAATAGCCAAGGGGTATACAGTAGATTTCCACACAGAAGCTAGAAGACCTTAACTTTGCAGATGCCATCAACCTGCTGTCCCATACTCACAGAGATATGCAAACTAAAACAAATAATCTCCAGACCAATGCACAGTTAGGAGGGCTGTAAAACAACATTGAGAAAACTAATTCTATGAGAAACAATACACAACAAGAAACACCAATAACATTTTCTGGAATTGACATAAAAGAGGTCCAACACTTCACTTTATCGCATTGTAAGCAAAACAGATGGAACAGATGAAGACATTAAAGCCAGAATAATGAAAGCCATTATTCTGGCCATTATTCACAACCCTAAAGCTGATCCAGAGACACATAAACTTGCCCTCTGAACTTTGAGTATTTAACACCCTTGTAAAACCTATCTTACTGTATGGTGCTGAAACTTGGAGACCTATCAATACTTTATTATTTAAACTCCAAGTTTTTATAAACAGCTGCCTTAGACAAATCCTCATCATGGCCAGAAAAAAAAAATCTCAAATTAAGAACTTTGGAGGAGGATGAAACAGAGACCAATAAGACAGGAAATTACAGAATGAAAATGGAGGTGGTTGGGACACACAAAGGAAAGAACCAACAGCATAAGAAGAAAGGTGCTGGATTGGAATCCCCGTGGCAAAAGGCAATGAAGTAGGCCTAGGACAACTTGGAAATTCACAACAAAAGCTGAACTGAAAGCTATTAAAATGACATGAGGGAAAAAGCAAAGACTGCAGCAAAAGACCACGAAAGATGGAAGGCAGTGGTGAAGGCCTTAAGTTCTGCATGGAATAAGGAGGCATAAGTAAGTAAATAATACCAGAAATAACCAAAGCAACAACTTTAGATGTGATTTTTTCAAAAACCTAAGTCACTTAATACAAGTTCCATTGACTTTTAATGGTAATTGGTAGGGCACTACCAAATTCATGGCCATGAAAAACATGTCATGGACCGTGACATCTGGTCTTCCCCTGTGAAATCTGATCTTTTTTGTGCTTTTACCCTATACTATACAGATTTCATGGGAGAGACCAGTATTTCTCAAATTGGGGGTCCTGACTCAAAAGGGAGTTGCAGGAGGGTCGCAAGGTTATTTTATGAGGGTCATGATATTGCCACCCTTACTTCTGCGCTGCCTTCAGAGCTGGACAGCTGGAGAATGGTGGCTGCTGAGGCCCCAGCTCTGCAGGCAGCACCACAGAAGTAAGGGTGGCAATACCATACCATGTCATCCTTACTTCTGCGCTGCTGCTGGTGGCGGCTCTGCCTTCAGAGCTGGGTTCCTGGCCAACAGCCGCTATTCTCCAGCTGCCTAGCTCTGAAGGGAGCTCTGCTGCATGCAGCAGTGCAGAAGTAAGAGTAGCAGTACCGCAACCTCCCTACAATAACCTTGTGACTCCTCCCCTCCCCACTCCTTTTTGGGTCAGGACCCCCGCAATTACAACACCTTGAAATTTCAGATTAAAATATCTAACATGAAATTTATGATTTTTAAAATCCCATGATCATGAAATTGACCAAAATGGACCATTAATTTGGTAGGGCCCTAGTAATTGGGTTCCTAAATTACGTAGGCATTTTTGAAAAGGCCATCCTTATTGAATGATTTTTAAAATCCTAGTATAACTGTTTCTGTTGAGTTGAAATTTATAATTTTGAAGTACCTTAATTGGTTGAAGTTAATACTGTATAATGCTGATAAAGCAGAACATTCAGCTTGCATTGCTAACACAAGTTTTTAAATATTAAAAAGAGATTCAAATTAATGAAAAGTATTCATGTAATTTTTTAAAAAGTTTTGATTCAACCTTCCAGATTTGCTGTGTCTAAAGTTTTTTGTGGTACTCTATTTAAGGAGACTAGAGAAAAATAAATTGTAACGTTTAGTTCAATTACAGAACATTTATAGCAATATATCATATACAAACAGGAAAAATATTGACTTTTTTACTTAAAAATAAGTCTAATGCACATTTTAACAAACACACACATTTCAAGCAATCAATATTAAACTATGATTTATTCAGTAAATTAAAAACATTAAGGCTCTTTGCTGGTACAACATAGAATTTTAGCTGTATTGTTTTTTGAATTTTTCATTGTGTTTTTTCTTGTTCATTTTGATAGCTAACAACATTACCAGTACACCACTGTATATTTTTGACCAGATAAAGCTAATTATAACCAAATATTATGAAACATTCAAATTCTGGACACATTAAGCTTTATTTGGTGGTCAGTAACCTCATATTCAATAATATCCAGAAAATGCAAGGCTCAACTTATAAATATAACTGGAGGGTGTTTTTTGGCTAATGTATATCTCAGACTTTGACCTCAGAAGTTATTTAGCCCAGGATATGGATATTACCTGAACAAGATGCATCCTGAAAGTGTCATCTAAATGTAGAGCAAATTACGCAGATAATTCATTCTAAAGTTAAGTCAATGATGCAGCTTCATCTGGAATGCAGTGTGCAGTAATGGTCGCCTCATCTCAAAAAAGGTAATGAACAATTAGAGTGTGTTCAGAAAAGGGTAATGAGAATGATTCAGGACCTGGAAGAGAGACAGAAAGAACTGGGACTGCTTACCACAGAAAGGAGATGAATATGAAGAGACATGGTATAAGGAGCTAAAATAATGAGTGGTATAGATAAGGTAGATTGGGAGCTACTGTTCTCCCTGTCTCAGAGCACAAGAATAAGGGAACTTTAGTATTATTTACTTTTCGTATTATCATAGTACCTAGAATCCCCACTCATGGATCATGACTATGCACTATACAAACACAGAACAAGGAGACAGTTCTGGCCCCAAAGAGCTTACAATCTAAGTATAAGATAAGAGACAACAGATGGATACAGACAGACCAGTTGGGGAGTACAAGAAAACAATGAGACAATATTCATCAGCATGATAGGCAGTGGTCTCAGCACACCAGCAGCCTAACCATTGTCAAGTTTTTTGTAAGCATCATGGCAAAGCAGGGGGAATTTGAAGGAGAATCAGAACGCCCCATGCTCCCCAATATGGCCACTCTGTTGGCCACCGGCCTTGCTCCCACTGTGATGCGGTGGACGGCGCAGCAGGTTCTGGTGCCCAATCCCGGTCGCTGAGACCAGGGCGATGGGCTGAACTAGGTCTCTGTGCCAGAGGAACCACATTCCAGCAACCAGGGAGGGGCTGTCAATGCCTGAGTCAGTTTACTGGTTGAGGTACCAGTGATCGTAACTGACCGGTGACTGTGCTGGAGAGAGCAATCCCAGTGCCGAGGGGGCCGGCATCAGGGGTATAGGTGGTGCTGTGGACACTGGCAATAAGATGAGGAGTGTTCCCATGGTGCTGGCGATTAGGACTGATGTCTAGAGGTAGATCGGCAAAAGGGTGAGTGATGCCGGTCATAGTATGTGGACTGTCAACCCCGTTCTGGAGAGTAGTGCCAAGAAGACCAGGAGGAGGGTCCAGGCCACCACCAAAGAGATTGGGACCTGCCTGGGGAAACGGTCGCTTCTTGTCTGGTGATTGGCGGCACTCCCCTACCTTCTGAGGGGCCTTAACAGCAGACTTGCCCTCTAAGGGAGCCATAGACTGTTCCTGTGGCACCAAAGAAAGACATCATAGGGGCAGGTGAAGACCTGTGCTCTTTCTGTGCCTGGGCTGGGATGACAATGGGGCAGGCAGGGTTGCGGGTCCCATATCTCTCCCAGGAGTTGGTGGAGCCCCAGTCGTGGAGGCATGCTTGCACGGTTCCAGAGAAGGCTGGCGGGCAGGCCTGGGTCCCTTGCTGGATGACCCCTGGGCCTTCTTGCTCAGTGCCGGAGAGTGCTTCTTAGCCCTCTTTTTTGGTACCGGCGACCGCAAATGGTGTTGGAAAGAGGCTGGTGCCAGTGGTGCACTGCGCACGGAGGCTGAGGCGCTCAGTGTGGCCTGCGTAGAAGGCTTGGAAGCCAGGCAGAGTCCATCAGGAAAGCCTTGAGGTGAATATCCCTCTCCTTTTGGGTGCGGGGCCAAAAGTTCTTGCAGATCCGGCAACGCTCCTTAATGTGCAACTCCCGCAAGCACTTAAGGCAGCTGTTATGGGGGTCACTCACAGGCATAGGCCTGCTGCAGTCCGAGCAGGGCTTAAACCTGGGAGCCTTGGGCATGCTGCACTCTGGGGCAAAGTCCCCACTGGGACCCTAACTACCAGGGGCGGCTCTAGGCACCAGCAAAACAAGCTGCTGCCTAGGGCGGCAAAATATAGGGGGCGGCAAAAGGCTGCAGCCGGGGCAGGGCCGCGCTACCGGCTCCGCTTGGGGGAGAGGGATGGCCCCTTACCGGTAGCGCGGCCCCGCCTGGCTGCAGAAGACGGGCCGCTCCTCCTCCGCTTGTTCCCCCGGTCCTAAACAGCCCAGCAGCAGCTTGGCTGGGAGGGGGGGGGCGGGGGCGGGGCTGAGCTCCACCCCGCTCAGAGCTGCGTGGTCAGGGGGCGGGACTACAAGCTCCGGGCCGAGCAGAGGCAGATGAGCTCTGCCTGGAGCTCATGGCCCCGCCCCCTCCCCACGCGGCTCTGAGCGGGGAAGAGCTCAGCCCCCTCCGGAGCCATGCGGCTGCTGCGCTGTGAGCCGGGGGTAAGCAGCCGGGGCGGGGGGCGGGTGTGGCTAAGGGGCAGGGAGTCCCGGGGACACTCAGGGGGCAGGGAGGGGGCACAGGTTCTGGGGGGGGGCGGTCAGGGGCCAGGGAACGGGGGTTGGATTGGGGGGGTCTCAGGGAGGTGTTTGTCAGGCACCCCCTGACCCCATTACCCCCCAGGCCCAGCCCTGACCCCCAGCTCCGAGCCCAGTCCCTCTGAGCTGGGCACCCCCCTGACCCCATTCCCCCCACAGTCCTGACCCCCAGCTCCGAGCCCAGCCCCTCTGATCCAGACACCCCCCTGACCCGATTCCCCCCACAGCCCTGACCCCTAGCTCTGAGCCCAGCCCCTCTGATCCGGACACCCCCGACCCCATCCCCCACTGCCCTGACCCCCAGCTCTGAGCCCAGCTGCTCTGAGGTGGGCACCCCCTGACACTATCTCCCTCACCCCAGACCCCCAGCTCCGAGCCCAGCCCCGTTGAGCTGGGCACCCCCCAATCCCATCCCCCCACCCCAGAGCCCCAGCTCTGAGGCAAGCCCCTCTGAGCCAGACAACCTCCGACCCCATCTCCTCACAGTCCTGAGCCCAGCCCCTGTGAGCCGGGCACCCCCCAGAGCCCAGCTCCCCACCCAGCCCTGTGCAACAGCAGCACCACCTCCAGGCAGTGACAGCTCATTGGCACCAACCATCACCATCACCCAGCAACAGCCCATTTTGTAATTGCAAATGTATACAGACCAGTAAAGCATTTAATGTTTTTAAATAATGTATTTGGTGTATTTTCAAATTATTACAAATTAATTTTCACTAGTTATTTTTTACATTTCCAAATACATGTTACTATAGCATTGCAACTTTTTTTTATGGAAGGGGCCCCCAAAATTGCTCTGCCCTGAATCCTCTGGGTGGCCCTACCCAGTGTGTGTGAGGAGCCGGGGAGGGAGGGAAACGGGGTCCCCTGGAGCCGAGCCCGGGCTGCGATGGCGGCGAGGGGCTCCTGGAGTGTGTGAGGAGGTGAGCGGCTGACTGGGTTCGTCGGTGCTGAGCAGGTAGCCCCGCAGCCGGAGATCCTCGCCTTCCCTCCTGCCAGGGCTGGGCCAGGGCACCGTGAGGCTGAAGAGCAGCAGGTCCAGGGGGCTCTCCAGGTCTTTGGCCGCCAGCATGTCGAGGGTGAGGGCGGTGAGCACGAACTGATCCACCTTGGCCACCAGCAGTGCTGCGAAGCCCAGGGAGGGGCCCGTGTTCTTTGCGCCACCCCATAGCTGTGCCGCCACCTGGAAGTACTCCCGCTCCATGCTGCCCAGCAGCTCCACCCGCATGGGGACAGAGTCGCAGCTGGGCCAGGGCTCGGCTGCAGTGTGCTGGTAGCGGATCCCACATTTGGGGGGGAGCCCAGTGCTGGGGCAGCAGGGGGTGTGAGTGGGGGGCACTGGTGGGCGGGCGGGCTCATGTCTGGGGGTGGGGGGGGGGCAGCCAAACATTTTTTTGCTTGGGGCGGCAAAAAACCTAGAGCCGGCCCTGCTAACTACTAACACATACTTAACAACTACTTAATGCCATCAACAATGTACAAGAGGCCCGAAGGTACAAAGTCCAAGGGAAGAAAAACGCTAGCTCTTGTCAAACAAGAGGCGCTCTGACTGACCACCATGGGTGGGTGATAAGGAACTGAGAGGGCATGGGTCTGCAGCGCCTGATATACTGCGACATGAGCACAGCAATCTAGAGGGCACCACAGCTGGCCCTATGGGTACCGCTAAGGCAAAAATCTCCGACGGCCGCACACGTGGCACGTGCACACCTAGAATGGAATCAACATGAGCAAACACTCGAAAAAATGAGCTTTTTTTGCAACTGCATCACTGTTGACTCTCATTCAATTTGAGATAAACAATAACCCCCAGATTTTTTTCAGCAGTACTACCATCTAACCAGTTATTCCCGATTTTGTAGTTCTGCGTTTGATTTTTCCTTCCTAAGTGAATTACTTTGCACTTTACCAAATTTCATTTTATAACAATTCTCCAATATGTCAAGGTCATTTTGAATTCTAATTCTGTCGACTGAAGTGATTGCAACCTTCCCCACCCGAGTTTGGTACAATCCGCAGATTTTAAAAGCACACTTTCCACTCTATTATCCAAGTGATTAATGAGCAGGGACACACACCGTCTGTGTGTTAAAAGCAAAGCAAACACCTTCCAGGGTACAAGTCCAACAGGAGCCTCTCTCAGTGCCCTTTGTAACATTTTTGTTTGTCCCTGCTCCGGAACAGAGCAGTGCCCCAGGGCTCCTTCCCTGGAGGCAATGTCTTCGCCCAATCAGGCCCCAGCTCTTCAGCTGAGCCACTACCGTTCAGTCCCCATTCTGGGGTGCCTCAAAGTCCAGGCCACTTCCCCTAGTGACTAATTGGCGGTTGGGGAGGATTTGTGCTCACCCATTACTTCGGGTCCCAGACCAGGGACACTGTAGATAGATAAAGTGACACACCAATAGCTGCTAAGTTGCGCTGCTGCTCTAATTCCGTGGGCCACTTCCCTGTGGCTCCAGCACATTCTTCACCCTTACCTCAGGGTCCTTGTGGAGTCCCAGCAGCTAGCCTGGAGCACCATCCACTCTGCTCCAGCTCTCGCAAGGAACTGCACTAGCTCTGGCTCTGCAGCTCTTCTTATACTGCCCCACTGGGCCCTGATTGGCTGCTTCCCACACAGTAACTTAGGCAGGTTGGAGGTCCTCTCTATTGCCCTTTTCTCGGGCAGAGTGAGGAAGGGCCTTGAGGCCTCCAGCAGGGAGCCTCAAGGCCTAGTCCACCCCATCACAAGGTCAAATAAGCTCCCCAGAAAAATGGGGAAGAAAAACCCCATGAAATCTCTGACATCTAATTCTATACTAACAACAAATAACACAACACTATACTAACTAAAAACAATTACAAAACATGTTGAGGCAGGCATGAGGCAGACATGCTATAGCTCTGTCTTAGGCCAAGGCAGTGGAGAAGGAACTGTGGCTGGTTCACCTGTACAGTCTTGTACACCCTCAGAGTGAGGGATGAGGTTGTGTAGAGCATGTGTGCAGGCTGAACAGAAACTGCTAATGGTAAATATCTGATCAAGGGCTCAAGAAGCACATTCATATGTGAAGTGGAGCACACGTAGGGACACCACTAGAAAAAGAATAATTTGTTCCAGTATCTTTTTGGGTATCAAGGTTAGGTTGAATTACCTGGTCCTCTTTGTTCCCCTTTTTAATGATAGGTATTACTTGCGCCCTTCTCCAGTCCTCTGGGACTACACCTGTCCTCCATGAGTTCTTGAAGATAATTGTTAAAGATTCTGTGATTGCTTTAGCTCAGGGGTCCCCAACGTGGTGCCCGCGTCCTTGCTGGCGGTGGAGCATCCGCCGAAATGCCGCCGAATTTCTGCAGCATTTTGGCGGCGACGCCTCTCGAAGACGCCGCTTGCCGCCAAGCGATGTCATCGAGAGGTGTCGCCGCCGAAATGCTGCAGAAATTCGGCGGATGCTCCACCACCGCCACGGTCCTTCATCTGGCGCCCGCCAGACAAAAAGGTTGGGGACCACTGATTTAGCTAGTACTTATGTATCCTGGGATAAATTTCATGAGACCTTGCTGCCTTAAATATATCTAACTTATCTAAATATTCTTTAACCTGTTTCTTCCCTATTTTGGCTTGCATTCCTTCCTGTTGTTGTTGATATTCTGTTGGGTATCTGGTCACTGTTAACATTTTTAGTGAATACTGAAGCAAAACATATACCACAATGAGAATAAAACAAATCATAGAATACCACAGTTGGAAGGGACCTCAGGAGGTCATCTATTCCAACCCCCTGCTGAAAGCAGGACCAATCCCCAGACAGATTTTTGTCCCAGATCCCTAAATAGCCCCCTCAAGGATTGAACTCACAACCCTGGGTTTAGCAGGCCAATGCTCAAACCACTGAGCTATCTGTCCTCACTATGTATGTATTCAGAAGTAACATTTTTCTTTACAGATCCATTCCTGGAATCTTAAATGATGGCAAGTTAACAGGCTAAGAAAAATATAGCATAGGTACTTGCATGAAGGCTTGAGAGGCAGACATATTAATTAATGAAACCTTGCCATAATCCCTGGTGAAGCTGTAAGCACTGCTGAATTATACCTATCTCATAGAACTGGAAGGGACCCTGAAAGGCCATCAAGTCCAGCCCCCTGCCTTCACTAGCAGGACCAAGTACTGATTTTGCTCCAGATCCCTAAGTGGCTCCCTCAGTGATTGAACTCACAACCCTGGGTTTAGCAGACCTGTGCTCAAACCACTGAGCTATCCCTCCCCTGATGTTCATTTTACAGATATAAAAACAGACAGAGCTTGTGCAAGGTCAAAGTCTGTAACAGAGTCAAGAATAAACAACAGACCTTCTGACTGCTAATTCTGTACTTCAACCCTAAAACCATACTCCTAATTGTACGGGGAGACGTCGGCAAACCAGTGAAGTGCCTGAAAACACTATGGCTTATTGCTAAAAGCAACCTTGTCAGCAGGCTGTAAATTGGCCATGTTGCAGCCTCAGCTGGACCAAGGCAGGAGAGGAGGAGGTTTTGGGTGCCACAGAAAGGGCAGCTTGACCCCGCATCCTTCCTGATAAGAATTGTGTTGAAGTTGCTGATACATGCATTTTAGAAGAGCAGGATGTGCCCCGGGAATGTCAATTGGAGCCTCAAGGCTGCAAACTCTGGGAAAAACCCACACCTGGTTAATTAATAATCAGAAGGAACCTCTTGCTTGATCATTGAAACTGCTTACTTAACAAGTTTTCTTTAAGGGACATATCATTCTATTACTAATGTATAAATAAGGGGGAAAAGTTTGAGGTAGTTGGACTCCTTTGGACTCTCCCTCTGGATACATCTTGTAGTCCCCACCAGCAGAGGGAAGATTTGGCCACCAGAAGTCTGCCATTGTGTCACTCGAGAGCCACACTCAGCTTTGGTAATTATCCAACCTGCTGCGGACATGCGTAAATGCTTGAGACTAAGTAAAGTTTAGCTTTAAGTGAAAGCATTCTTGTGTTGTCCTGTTTGTGCCAGCCACCTATTGGTCGGACGGCCGTGTCTCCCCTGATTTATTTCCTAACACCTTCTTGCACAGAGTAAAAGTTACCAAGAGCTTTAGGTTGAAAGAACCCCAAGTAATACTAATCTATGCCAGCTCGTAAGACTGATGGATGACTATTTAATGAGGAGCGAAAAAACAACTCAAACCCAAGAGCTTCAGTCAATCAGAAACCAACTACTTTGTTAAAAATAAAATACACTGTGTGTATATAAACAAATAAATTGGTTTTTTATTGTCTGAAATTCACAATAAGATACATGATATATATAGATCTTGCCTAGAAGCTGGAGTTAAACACACTGCATCTTAGGACATAACCTATTTATCAGCTGTGATTAAAAAGTGTTTGTTATTTTAGAAAAGCATGCCAGGATTATCTTTATTTTTCAGATTTACACATATGTTTTTGCATGTATATTTGATATACCAAAACTTGAACACATAACTTAGAATACAAGAATTAATTTCCATGAATAAAATCCTCATCAGTTTGCAAATTTATTCAAGTGTCACTGTTTTAAATAAAGCAGCATTAAAATCCGATAAATGGGGTTGAGGAGGAAGAGGAAAATAATGACCACAGAGAACTTGCATTTTGTCCTTCCCAAATATCTTTCAGGCAACTTGAATCTTTTCTCTCAGGATAACTTGTAAAACCCCCAAAATCTGAATTTATGTCACTTGTCTGAAATAATTCCACCAGAGTCTGCATTGGGGAGCAACATGCATTTTTCTTTTCTTCAATAACAGATACATCATCAGTTTGCTTTACACATAACTCCATAATCTGTTTCCGGTTTCCTCTTTTATTTTTTCCTAAGGAAAGTTTTACTTTTCTGTGCAGCTTTCCAGAAGGTGAGCTGGGTGCACTATTGACAGCCAATTCACTAGTTGCTTTGCTTGTAGAAAGACAATGTGGTAGCGTCTCGGTCTTCAGAACTATATGGTGCTCTCTCTGTGGATCATTATCCATACCAAAATCTAATTGCTTTTTGTTAAATGATGAACTGGCATCTGTTTTCTTCAAACATTTTGCTGGTAGAACAAATGAATCATTTAATTTTCGTTTTGGCTGTGAGGTATTTTTGTCTTTTTCATTACTATCAGTGGCTAGACCATGAGTATATAACTTTGTTTGCACTCCTTGTAAATTCTTTCTATTTAAATTTTCTTCAGGTTCAAATACTTCATTATTAGAATGCCCATAAAATTCAGATAAGTTCTCGAGGTATGTTTTGTTGTCTTTCTGGGGAGGTAGCTGTATGAAGTTTGGCGATAAACCAGTCTCTTTTAGATTTAAAGCACAGGAACCTTCTATTTTACCATTTTCAGCATTACATCTGAATTTACTTACTACTTCGGAAGGACATGATGGATGGCAAGGAAGAATAGAATATAGATGTTCAGAAGTGGAGTTATGTTTTTGTACCGAACTCTGGGATACTTTTGTATGCTGATGGTCCTGTTTTAGTGCCTGCACTGTAGTATCTTTCCAAGAATAACACTTGAATGAAATGTGTTGTCTTTTTACTCGTTCTTTCAGCTCATCTGCTTTAGTTATATTTCCAGTAACAGGAGAAAAGTATCCCATACTATATTTTGTCCTAAAATTAAACAGTTTACAACATTAGAATCCAAAAGAAATATTTGAAGGAAACAAAAGATATCAGATTACTTTAACAAAACTTAATCTGTTAAATGTATCGAGGCAAGTATTAAGATTGAGAAAACTGTCTTTATTCTTATAACAAACTTATTTGCGCTAATAAATGCTTATATTACCACAGGATCAGAAGGTACCATATACAAACTTCAATATTCAGAATGATTTCTGCAGCTTCTTAAATCATTTCTAAAATATTCAAAGAAAATGGCTTTGGGTTTAAACAAAACCAATTCACAAATAGTGATCGGCATTTAAAAATGATCATGTTAAAAAATGTGATGTAAAATGACAATACGCTCAAGGCACTTAAATATTTTATAATTTTTCAGTTTCATCAGATTTAGCTTTTCACCCTTAATAAGCATTTACAAACCACAAAAGGAACAGGAGAAGGGGAGACACTAATGGACTGATCCTACTCTTGCTGAAGTCAATGAAAATTTTGCCATTGACTTCTACTGGGAAAAAATTGGTTTCCCCATGTCATTCCTCTCTATTATACTTTTAGGAAAGACAGAAAAAAGAGAAGAGGCTTTGTACGTCTCCTGAATCCCTGAGGGAACACAACAAAGCAATCTCTATTATTGCCACAGTTGTAATCAGTGAAGGCATTTGAGCTGGAGTCCTTTTATTTTAAGGGTGTGTGTTCATGGACAAACATTCTTCTCAGATATGGAACCTATTCCAACTCTTTTCACTCAGACTTTGGCAAAGGGAGGTTGTGACAGGGGTGACTTTGGTGACGGGGGGCTGGGAATGGGGAGAAGAGGATTTTGATTTGAGTGCTGAGCTTTTTTGGCGTTATTATAGGTTAGCTGCTGATTTTAGTTGTATTTTTCTACATATCTGTCAAAGGAAAGAGTAACAGTTATGTGCCTTTTTTGTATAATTATAAATCTAAATAAAATAAATAAATATGATGGATAAACTGTTAACAAACCGTAACTATAATCTATGTTAACATGTACCATTGTAACAGTTCTCTTTTTTCTAGAATACTTGACAAATATACCCCATGAAATAAGACAGCTAAAGTACACCAGACTTACTTTTTCTTTTAAAACCAGGTCTCTTACGTGTAACATCAATAAGTTTCAGTGACCTATCTAAAACTGAAAACTATTAATTAGTTATTTACCAGATTTATACTCCCAAAGCTACAACATCTTTAAATCTCTGGCTAGCTAACTCATTTATAGGGATTTTTAAAGTTAGTAAATGTGAATTACCTCTTCATTTTTTGTGTATCATCTCTGTACTCCACAAAGTCATAAACAAATTTGGATATTATATCATCCACAACTTGATATTGGGTGCTCTGTGCAAAGTTTTGGTGCTGTTCACTTTCAAGATGCTGAAATTAAAAAAAAAAAAAATCATGAGACACATCCTGTACTGCAGACATCTGTATAGAAATAAAATGCCTCCACTAAAAATAAAACAGTAGCTTCTTTCTGAAACAAGAAGTATACTGCTACAGGAAAATACAGTAACTCCTTGCTTAACATTGTAGTTATGTTCCTGAAAAATGCAACTAAGCAAAATGATGTTAAGCGAATCCAATTTCCCCATAATAATAAATGTAAATAGGGGGGAGGGGAGGACGGGGCTAGGTTCCAGGGAATTTTTTTTCACCAGACGAAAGAGAGTGTGTGTGTGTGTGTGTGTGTAATGATAATTGTGAAGCTTGGTTGAAGTGGTGAAGTCAGAGGGTGGAAGAGAGTGGGGTATTTCCCAGGGAATGCCTTACTGCTAAATGATGAACAAGCACTTGGCTGAGTCCTTAAGGGTTAACACGTTGTTAATGTAGCCTCACACTCTACAAGGCAGCACAAACAGAGGGAGGGGAGACAGCATGGCAGACAGAGACACAGAGAGAGATGTGCATTGCCCCTTCAAGTTTTCTGACCGCACTCTAAGTACATTGCCTTTTTAAGCAAGTTGAGAGAGCAGCTGCTGCTAGCAAGTTTCCTCTGTCCTGAGCCCTGTCGTGTTCCCTCACTTCTCAATGGAGATGGGGTAAGCAGGTGGCAGGACCATGGGGTGGGGGCACCCTGATATTAGCCCCCTACCCTCTGCACTGCAAGCAGGAGGCTCTTGGGAGCAGCTCCAAGGTAGAAGGCAGGAGCAGCACATGGCAGTGGGGGGAGGGACAGCTGAACTGCTGGCAACTGATAGCCTGCTGGGTGGCTGCTGCACATGGAACTTAGGGGCGCGGGGAGCTGATGAGGGGCCGCCAGTCCACCCTGGTTCCAAGCCCCCACCAGCTAGCTGCAACGGGCTGCTCTTTCTGCAAGCAGTGGACAAAGCAGGCAGCTGCCAAACAACATTATAAGGTAGCACTGCGCAACTTTAAACGAACACGTTCCCTAATTGATCAGCAACGTAACAATGAAACAACGTTAACCGGGACGACTTTAAGTGATGAGTTACTGTATTCTAATATTAATAAATTTATACAGCACATACAAACAAGTTTAGCATAAGTGGAGAAGCAAGGTCATATGGATTTGGGTCCTTAGACTCCTATTCTAGACCAGCAAAAGTTAACAATTATACAGAATAGCACATTTCGAAAAAGTATATCTCTGATACTCTCCCCCCCGACCTATTAAGGGCTTGTCTACACTACTGTGCGGGGTCAATCTAAGATACACAACTTCAGTTACGTGAATAGCGTAGCTGAAGTCGACATACTTAGATCTACTTACCGTGGTGTCTTTACTGCACTAAGTCAACAGCTGATGCTCTCCCGTTGACTCCGCTTGCGCTTCTTGTTCTTGTGGAGTACCAGAGTTGACGGGAGAGTGCTCAGTGATCGATTTATCGCATCTATATTAGATGCAATAAATTGACCCCCCCCCAGATCGATTGCTGCCTGCTGATCCGGCATGTAGTGTAGACAAGCCTTAATTCTGCAGGTCAGTCTAGATATTAATATACTAACATTTGGTGCAAAGGCATTCATTCACTCCCATACTGGCTAAAATAAAGTTGTTTCAAATACTCAATGTGCATAAATGGGCAATTTAAAAGAGCAAGTGTTCCTAAACTCTTATTGACTATGTTTCTGAGATGTAACTATAAGTAATATTAGCGACCCTTTGTGTAGTCAGCAAGACAGCACTAAATTCCACTAGAGAGAAGATTTCTGTTTTTGTTGTTTGTTTTTTTTAAAAGAACTTTTGAGTATATCGTTAAGTCAATTAATATCTATTAGGCAGAAAAATACTTGTTGATGCCACATTTCTAAGCACCGTATAACAGACTGGGTTGAGTGTTCAATCTATGTTACACTTACAGTTTGCAGATCGTCATATTTCTTCATACAACATTCACAATACCCTTTCTTTTTCTTATCCTTTAGAGGAAGTTGAACTGGACCACCACAGTCTTTGTCACTATTTGTTTTGTTTCTGTTAGCAAAAAAAAAAAGTTGAATGTAAAGAGTCAGTTATCTGTCCATATGAAGTTGCGCCTTTAAACTTGCTAACTACAAAACGGTAAAAATGTTACGAGAACCAAACATTTTAGAACATCAATCAAATCAGGGTGAACAAAGATTTATTTCAGAGGACAGAATACTGGACTAGGACTCAGGAAACCTGATTTCTATTCCAGGCTCTGGCACTGTCCAAGGTCACCCAGCAGGCCAAGTCCCTTTGCTTCCCTATGCCTCAGATCCCCCATCTGTGAAGTGGGGACAGTGATAGTTACCTCCTTTTGTAAAACACTTTGAGATCTACTGATGAGTGCTATATGAGTTAGGTATTAACAGCTGAAGGTGTAAAATGCCCCTGATGCTTCGCATATTAAACCCCAGAGGGTTGTTTTCAGCAACTGTTCCTCTACTTCCAGAGCCCTCACCTGTGGAGTCCTACAAGGCAACTGTACTTCTTCAACATTCTTCAACAGCTACATGAACATGTTGGGAAGTGGGTGTGACAAGAATGCCGTACCAGCAGTATGCCAATGGCACCCAGCCCCACATCTCCTTTACATCAAATGAGCAGTACCATCTCCCTGTCTAGCCAAAATCAGCATCTTCCTATTGACTCAGACTTGGTAACAGTAATCCACACACGTGACCTCTAGGCTTGATTACTGAAACTCATTATATGAAAGAGTGAAGCCACATGACCTGAAAAAGCTTCTCCTGGTACAAAAGGTAGCAATACTTCTGCTTAGCACAACAGGTTGCCTTGAGTATATAAGCTTAGAACTCTACTTTCTGCATTGGTTCTCCACTGAATACAGAGTGCAATTCAATTCTCTTCCCGATGTTCAAATTCCACAGGACTGGATCTAGCTACTAGAGGTATTATCTCTAAAATCATTATCTTTTTACCATATATCTGTTCCACTGGAGCCATGGAATTGTCAAACAACTGGGGAAAGTTTGTGAGCATGGTAAACAGAACTTTCATATCACCAGGACCAAGACTGTGGAACTCAATATTTGAAGAAAGAAGAATGACCACAGGCCTTACTGCATTCAGAACTAAGTGTTTCTGACAACTTTCCTGCAACGAATTCTTCTCTTTCAGATTTACAAACAAAAAAAACAATTTCTCCTTCAGGCTGTGAATGGAGAGATATCATTATTTCTAATTTAATTATTAGTTAGGAACTCAGATGGGACAAGGACCAAATAAATAGATTAAGGGCTTATCTACACTTACAGTGCTGCAGCTGTCACCCTCCTGTCGACATAGCGCTGTCTACACCAGGGGTTAGGTTGGTGTAACTACATTGCTCAGGGGTGTGAATTTTCCACACCTCTGAGCAATGTAGATATACAAACATACGTTCCTAGTGTAGACTAAGTCAAAATTAAGCAGAAAAGCATAATTCCAGAGGTTTATATCTATCAGAGGATACCTTCCTTGCCCACCCCAATTCCTGACAAAACAAATAAAAAAATAAAAAGCACACTACACTCTCTCTCTTTTTTTTTTTTTTTTTTTTTTTTTTTTAGGAGAAATATTAAGTCCAGGAGGGTGCCTTCCAACCACCTCACCTCTATACTCTTAGTGCTAACTTAGGTGACAGGTGCACTACCAGAAATCCCTACAATGCCCTGAAAGTTTCTGCTGTGTTGCATTTGCCTCATTTTTCACAAAGCGATAGGCACTACAATCAAAGCAGATAGGAAGCAGGAGATTGCTGCCATGGCAGCATCAATAGAGAGAACCACTAGAAGTGTAGTACATTGAGAGTAGTATAAAGGACTGGGGCAGTGCAGAAGCTATTATGTATTAAGATGATAAACATAACTGACTGACAATTTAGATGATCTTTGACTGTGCTCTTAATTTTAGAACAGGTAGTGATAGGTGCACTATTTAAATTTCAACCCAAAAGGACAAAGTGAGAAAGTTATGAGAAGCAGAAAAGAGTTTTAGAATGAAGTTATCATCTCAGCCCACTATCTCTAGAATTCACTACAGTGAATGCTGTAACATCAGTTTTAGAAGTCAATGCCATAAAGCAGTTCCAGCGGACTAAATGACTGGTTGGAAGGAGTTCAGGGTCAGAATCAGAGCCTGATACTTCAGAAAGCACCCCATTAGACACTTAATTAGATAAAAATCACCCATGTAATTTGCCAAAAAGCATAACTTTGAACTGCAGTGTTCAAAGTGCAGCCTGAGTGCCAAATACAGCACATGACCATTTAAGTGCAGGGTAAGAACAAAGCTGATCAACTGCATATTCTTATTGCCTGCATACTCATACAGTAAGTACTCACCATTCGCCTCTCAAGGAAGATATAAGTTCAAGCAATATTAGGGTATGGAACATTTTGTTTTATTTAGAGAAAATTAAGTTTACATGTAAATGAAGTGCATTCTTCACCATCATGTAGTTTGACTTAGGATGATAGTTTTAAACAAATTTAGTTAACCTTCAGCTTTTTATTGGCAAGTTAAAGTGAACAGCTCTAGAGCCAAGATAATTCATTTGGTGCTGTACTTACTGGAGGGCATCCAGGAAGAGGACAGAGGCAAGGTATCAGCAGTGGAAAGGAGGAAAGAGAAGAAGTGTGTCAGCCTGCACTGATCCACAGCAATATGTTTATGATGCCTGCATTTGTACGTCCAAAAAAAAAAGGACATAAAGAAAGGATAAAGGAGGGAGAAAGAAAAATGGACAAAATTACCAGTAGATTCAACAAATGAGACACTGGTATTGGTATAGAGCCCCATGTAAACTAATACTAAGAGAGTCAATTTCTTAGAGACTGAAGAAGAAATTTCCGTATTTTTTTCTCAACAAACCTTTGTTTAGACTGAGTTTGCTTTTGGCCACTAGCATTCTTCTTATCTACATCAAATGGACTATAAGGTTTTGGAGCAGAATAGTTGAGAACAGGAAAGCTGGATAATTGCAGATAAAATGGTCTGTAACGGCTGTAATAGACAAGAAAATAGTTGTATTAGAATAATCAAACCTGAAATACAGACAATAAAACATCTATTTAGAGCAAATTAAATACACCCTTATATTCAGAACCAACATTTTTTTTCTCTTTCTTTCTTTCTGGCAGCTCATATACATGCAATTTATTATTGCCTCCTATGAATATCACGCAGTTAGCTATCAGACAAGATTATAAAATATTTTCCTTCTTCCTTCCTTCAACTTGCTGCTTTTTTCAAATCATAAGATTTGCTTCTGGTGGCTATAGCTGTATTATGCATAACATCATATTGATGACTTTTGTCCCTCTTCTGCATGCAATCTGGGAGCTTGCTAGAGTAGACTGCAAAACTAAGAACTGCTCAGGTAAATAGTGTATTCATGTCCCTGAGGAATACAGATAGCACTTCCGAACATAAACCCATCAATTTGATATCTTTTGCACATTTTACAGTTTATTAACTAGAAAAAAAAATCAACTCCAAGGAGGGAGAAAGATCAGTGAATGTGTATGTATGCAAAATACTTTCATAAACAACTTAAGGGAATTATTGCTGCACAGAACTGTACCTGAAGCTACTGGATCTAGAAAGGTTGCCTAATCTGCAAGTACATTCAAATATATTTAAAATATGTGAGCAGTGAAGTTCTTCATTAAATAGGAATTCTGGTATTTGGCTTTAGCTCAATTTTTCAAATCCCTAATAAAAGCTGAATGGTCTGAAGAAACCCGTTGTCCCCACCCAGCTACCTGCAGCATTCCACGCTCAGCTGCTTGGTCTCCCTTTCTCTTTATGAACAGATATTTGTAAATTATGTAAACAGCCAGAAGTGTGCTAGGTGCTTTACATATATTGTGAGGTCAATGCCTCAAAAATAGCAGTCTAAAGGGCAAACCCATGCTTATTTGTGCTTTTCCTTTATTCTATTCACGTTCTTATGCTGCATCTATAACCTTGTCTATTTGCCAATCCCTGCCATGTTTATTTGCCTAATTCATGTCAACCTCCCTCCCCCTTTCACTAGTGCTAAATCCCTACCACAACTATGGGAGCCTTCTGATGCATACTATAAAATTATGAGGGCTCAGAAAAAAAAAATCTTCAGATGTGTGACTAGCCAGTGAGTCTGGAGTTAGCAAGGCCCAGCATAAAATGGAAGCTAATTACAAATTGAGATGGGAAATAAATTACAGCACAACTGCATTTATGTTTTCAGACTTGACTAAGCTCACATTTTCTTGTTGAGCTTTCTTGTTTCTTGCCAACTCTCACATTTTTGACTGAGACTAAGACTATGTCTACACTACAGCCTATGCTGGCAAAACTTATGTAGCTCAGGGGTGTGAATAGTCCTCCCCCCCCCCCCGAGCGACATAAGTCACACCAACATAAGTGTTCATGTGCACAGTGCTCTGAGAGCGGGAGAGCTTCTCCAGTTGACATAGCTTATGCCACTCACAGAGGTGATTTTTTTTATGCCGACAGGAGAGCTCTCTCCTGTCGACATAGAGGTTCTTCACCACACGCGCTGCAGCTGCAGGATTTGAACCGAAATCAGCTCTCAGAGACAATCTGGTCCACAATAGTCACATTTGGAAAAATTTATAGTTTTTCTTTTAAAATTGTACATTTTAATATTTCAACTATATGAAGGATGGGGCCCCAAATCCTCTGTTGTGCCAAGCTTATATCTGCCATAGCTGAGGAAAGGAAGGAAAGTTAGTTCCAAGTAACCTTTCAGTTTCCCTGGTGCAGAGCTGGCTAGGGGCCATAACAGCTACCAGCATAACTGAACGCAATCTAAGGACTTCTTTAAAGTTATACTTGCTGCAGCAGTCCCTATGAGACTTCTGTGCCAGCCAAGGACCAGGCAGCATGCCATGTGCTCTGGCACAATCCCTATGCTGATGGAGAGAAAATCCTTCACTGCCTCTTTAAGATCACTTTCTGGGTACATCTAGCTCCTGAGGCAGTGCAAAGCCAGAGCTGAGGAGCTATCCCAAGGAGCGTATCTCCTCTTGACAATTTCAACTGTTATTTAGAATAGTTATGGTAGAAAAGCATCAGTGTCAGGCTCTCAATTGTTTAAGAAAAACAAGACATACTTTCCAAGAGTCCTTTTTAGTTACTGCAACAACCAGAAAAAACGCTGACATGCTCAGGCCAGTGAGCTAGTTGTTATGTACTGTCATCTAAGGGGTCTCATACCACATCTCACTGGCCTCCACATATTTGGAGTCACCTAATTTCTCCCTGTTCTGCTGCCATTCCTACTCTGTGGTCTGATCTACACTACAAAGTTAGGTTGACATAAGTTGACTTGTTTCAACATAGTTTTACATGCATACACACCTTAATTTGTCTCCCACCAATGTAAACACCCCGTTCTATTGACACAATAAGACCATCTCCCGGAACAATGCATAGTCACAATCAACCTATTTCTGTCAATGGAGTGCAGGTAACGCTAAACCTGGGGCAGGACAGGGATGAGCAGCAAAGCTGGGTGAAAGCCAAGCAACTCTGGCATACATATCAAAAGGCGATGGAGGGCAACAACAACATCCCCTTTCTCCCTATTTGAAAATGGTGCCCATCTGATTCACGTGTTTAGAGAAAAAAGCACCTACTTTTCATTCTTCACTTGTAAAATTTTAGAAAATAAACTCAGAAAAATATGGCAGTCTAAATTACACAATCCACATCACTGTCCTGTGCTCAGATAGAGTTAGAAGGAGGTAGAGGTGGCTTCTTAGGCTAGGCAGGGGGGCCACAATTCTCCCTATGCAGAGTACTTTGTTTATCTGAAGAGGAATGTCCCTTTTATCCTCTTGAATAATCTTGATGAAACTTTCATGGAGATGCTCTGCAATCCTCTCCGAAACATTTATAGGGCTGGTGGCCCTGGTAATGTCTCCTATTGCAGGAGAAGAAACAAGCCACTTTGTGATGAGTTCTGCTGACACCATTGCCGCAAACCAGCATATAGACCCAAGTGGCCTCAGGCACCAGCAGCAGCTGCGTTCTCTGTGCTTTTGTCACCGTAGAGCAGGGGTGGGCAAACTTTTTGGCCCGAGGGCCACATCTGGGTATGGAAATTGTATGGTGGGCCATGAATGCTCACAAAATTGGAGGTTGGGTGAAGGCTCTGGCTGGGGGTGTGGGCTCTGGGGTGGGGCCAGAAATGAGGAGTTCAGGGTGTGGGAGGGGGCTCTGGGCTGGGGCAGGAGTTTGGGGTGCAGGACGGTGCTCCAAGCTGGGATCGAGGGGTTTGGGGTGTGGGAGGGGCTATGGGGTGCAGGCTCCAGGCGGCCTCAAGCAGCCCCCAGAAGCAGCAGGTCCCACCTCCAGCTCTTATGTGGCGGCGCGGCCAGGTGGGCTATAGTCTGCACGCTGCCCCGTCCGCAGGCGCCGCCCCTGCAGCTCCCATTCGCCGTAGTTCCCAGCCAATGGGAGCTGCGGGGGAGACACTTGGGGCGGGGGCAGCATGCGAAGCCTCTTGGCTTCCCCTAAACATAGGAGCCGGAAGGGGGACATGTCACTACTTCAGGGAGCTGCGGCAGTGATGAGCTGCCAAAATCATAACAACCGGTTCCCTCCTCACCCCAGGAAGGGATCATGCCCGCCCCCGGACTCCTGCCCCATCCAACCCCCCGCGTTCCTTGACGCCCCCACCCCACCCCAGGGACCCCTGCCCCATCCATCCCTGTACCCTGAGTGCCCTCCGCCGCCCCATCCAACCCCTCCTCTCATTCTTGATGGCCCCCTCGGACCCCTGCCCCATCCAACCACCCCTCTCTCTGTCCCCTGACTGCCCCTGGAACCCTTGCCCCTGACTGCCCCCCTCCGCCCCATCCAACCCCTGATCCTTTCTGACTGCCCCACCAGGACCCTTGCCCCTATTCAATCCCCCTGTTCCCTGCCCTCTGACCCCCCACCCCCGAACTCCCCTAACCTCTCTCCAACACCCCCTCCCTGCTCCCTTACCGCGCTGCCTGGACATGGCTGGCGGCGCTACAGTCTGGCCACTGCTGGAGCCGGGAGCCTGGGGACGCGGGGCGGGACCGGAGTCGCGTGGCCGGAGAATGTGGCGGGAGCCCGGCGGCCGGAGCCAGAGCTGGAACCGGGCAGCCGGGGCCGCCGCCGCCACGCCCGGACCCACGCTGTCGGAGCCCGGCCCCTGGCAAAAACAGCAGGAGCCGGGTGGCTGGAGCCACGGGGCCAGGCCGGGCCGGAGCTGGGGGGCTGTGTCCGGAGCCGGGCATCTGGGTAGGTGGGGTCGCGGCCGCCGTCGTGCCCGGATCCGCACTACCGGAGCCGGGCGGCCAGGGACGCAGGGCTGGGGAGGGTCGCGGCCGGAGCCAGGCGGCCGGGTACGCGGGGCTGGGGAGGGTCGGGGCCGGGCGGCTGAGGAGGCTCGGGGACGCGGGGCCGGGTGGCCGGGGCGGATCGGGGCCGGGCGGCCGAGGCGGCTCGGGGCCGGGGAGGGTCGGGGCCGGGCGGCCGGGGACACGGGGCGGGGAGGGTCGGGGCAGGAACGCGGGGCTGGGGAGGGTCGGGGACGGGGAGGGTCGGGGACGCGGGGCTGGGCGGCCGGGGAGGGTCAGGGCCGCGGGGCTGGGGAGGGTCGGGGCCGCGGGGCTGGGGAGGGTCGGGGCCGTGGTGCCGGACGGCCGGGGCCGCGGGGCTGGGGAGGGTCGGGGCCGGACGGCCGGGGCCGCGGGGCTGGGGAGGGTCGGGGCCGGGGCCGGGGCCGGGCGGCCGGGGACGTGGGGCCAGCCGCAGCTGGAGACCGGCCGGGGCACACGGCCCCCCTAGTTCCCTACCTCAGCGTCGTCTTCCTTGTCCTGAGCGGGAAGCCTGCTTGCTTCTCAGCTCTCCCAGGCTTCCCGCGCAAATAGCTGATTCGCGGGAAGCAGGGCGGGAGGAGAAGCAGGGAGGAGCATTCATGGCAGGAGGTGGAGGCAGAGCTGAGGTGAGCTGGGGCCGCAGCAGGGAGTGCTTGTTAAATTTAAATGCCCTTTTAGAACCAGTTTGTCCCACGGGGAACAACCGGTTCTAAAAGGGCTTCTAAATTTAACAACCGGTTCCCGCGAACCGGTGCGAACCGGCTGCAGCTCACCACTGAGCTGCGGCACACACATGTGGAGCAGCCCCCAACCCCGCTCCCAGGCTGAAGCGGGAGCAAGGCAAGCCCCAGACCTCGCTCCCCAGCAGGAGCTCAAGGGCCGGATGTGGCCTGCAGGCCACAGTTTGCCCACCCTTGCCCTAGAGCACGAGGTATCAGCCAAAATCACCATTGCCTGTGAAAACATTGGCAAGATTCACTCAAACTTGCACTTTCCCTATACTCAGACCCAAGGGCGCCCAGCATCTAAACCAGGGATGGGGAACCTATGGTCTGCAGACCAGATCTGGCCCACTGATTCAATTCATTTGGCCTGCGGCAAGTCTCCGTGCCGCAGGCTGAAAGCCCCAAGCCTCAGTGTCCCCCTACGGGGCTGGAGCCGCGAGCACCGGCTCACCAGCAGCATGTCCCTGTGCCCCTCGGCAGAGAGGCGATCAGGGAAGCTCCACATGCTGCTCCTGCCCCCAGTGCCAGGCCAATGAGAGCAGCGGGGCCGGGTAGTGCATACGGTGAAGAGCCCCCTGGCCCCTCTGACTAGGGCCTGACCACTAGACATGCCGGGTGCTTCCGGAAACAGTGAGGTAAGCGCGGCTTGGCCGGAATCCGCACCCCGAACCTCTGCCCCACCCCAACCCTCTGCCCAACTCCAGAGCCCTTAACCCCAGCCGGAGCCGTCACCCCAAGCTCCCCACCGCACCCTGAACCCCTCATTTCTGGCCCTGCCCCGGAGCCATGGGGAAGCCCCAAGCCTCTAGCCTCCCCACACCCCGGGGCTTTGTGTGGCCCCTGACTGATTTTTCCTGTGAGTCAATGGCCCCTGACAGAAAAAAAAGATTCCCCACCCCGGTCTAAAACTTCCATGCAACAGTTTCCTTCCCACTAGTCCATACTCACCTTGGCTTGAGCTGCAAAGCAATGCTGTAATGAGGTACTCCAAATGAAAAATGATAATTAACATTTCTTATTAAAGGTATTTATGGAAATAACATAAGGGAGTCTTAAGACTTCTTTTCCTTTTGTTACATCTGTAAATCTAATTATGTATCTATCTATTTTAATCAGCAACCTCTGGCATGGTATGCTTGAGAGGTGGTCCCTCCATGCCGGTTGAATATCTGACCTGGATCAGGCAAACAAGGCGGGACATGTTCTGCAAGATCCTCCCGTTCTCTATAGCTGCTGACTGCGAGCACAATGACTGGAAGGACCAAATGACCAAGAGTAGTGTGAAGAACCAAGAATGGAGAGTGTGGCTGCTTGAGAGGCAAAGAGATTGAAAGTTGCAACAGGAAGTGCACCAGGATATTCTGGTTTTGTTCAGGCAACAAACGCAGTTGTTGCAGATCCAGAACATTACTGAACTAAATGCCTGAAGACCTGGACACAACCACCATTCCAAATCACTGGAAAACTCCATGGTCACTACTCCCTATGGCCTCCCAGCATAACAGGTGGCAGCACGGCACAAACCCTTTCCATGCCAGGGAAAACAAGGAGAACTATGACTGCACCTACACTAATCTGATAACTACAGGATCAGCCACCAAGCATAGTGCACTACATGTTTTTAACATGAATAAAACATTGTAATACATCTTTAAAAACCAAGAAAATAATTAGCATACGTTTACATATTATTAAGCATGATCACGCTGATGGAATCCACAAAATCCTACCTCCATACTACAGCTTTAGCATGGGGGTGAACGGGGTTCTGGCAAGTCTTAGCAAGCCAAGAAGGTGTTGAGCTAGCATGCAGGGTAGTAGGGAGTCCAACTGTACCTCTATTACTCTAGGGCAACCTAGCCAAAGTTGATGGGGTACCGCAGCTACACGGCACAAGGGCTGGCACCCCGAATGCACTGCTGTAAAATTCTCCTGCCAAACAAGCCACACAAAGCAGAATAAACCAGGAAACTGAGCAGAGACTCATGTGTCAGCCTGACCAACGCTTACAACCTGGGGTAGCACAGGATGAAAAACAGAAAATGACTAAAAGACTAGCCCAACTATTTGTTGCAAGTCACAACACAAGAACACTATCATCTGATTTGTACATTGATACTTACATTGAAGTCACAAGATCAAAGCAAATGTCATTGGGATACGCGAAACAAGAACCACCAAAGACCTCATTGCACAATGGAAAAGTGGAGAGCAAGTATTTCTAGGAAGATCATTAGACGACAGAGCAAGGACTGTAGGCATTGGATTCATTGTCAGGAAAGAAACAACTGCGACATCATATCACCCCGGATAGCAGTTCTCACACTTCAGATAAAACGAAGGAGAACAATTAAAATTATTCAGGTGTATGCTCCCACGCAGCAAATGGAAGACGAAGAAATGTAACATTTCTACAAAGAGCTGGAGGAGGCAATGAAGAAAAGATCCACCTACACAATTATCCAAGAGAACTTCAATGCAATAGTAGGTGGAAAGGAGAGTGAGAAAGAAAAGTATGTGGGAAAATCGGGTAAAGGTGTAAGAAATGATCGCGGAGCACGTCTGTTTGCATTTGCAGAGGCAAACCATCTCCACATAATGAACACGATATTTAAAAAAGAACAGTGTCTTTTCAAAAAGAACAGTGTTGGTAGTGGACATGGACATGAATCACGCTGAATCAGATTGACTATGTAATGATGGTACCAGAAAAATCTTCAACAATGTAGTGACAATAGAAGAATGAATAATTTGCACAAGCTCAGAACATCGTTCTTGCGCTCAAAACTATGCATTGACAATGCTTACGAAGACTGAGTGAAGAGAAACCAGAAACCAAAGCAAAAATGGCACTTCAATGAAGAGACATTTGCACAGGTAGTAAGTGAAATGGACCTCGAGTATAAGGTCAACAAGGACATCGATGAGGACTATGAAGAGTTTATCTTGCAGATAATCTCAGCAGCTAAGAAGGCAAAGGCATTGAAAATGCTGGGACGCAAGCAGAGGACCAGTGAGGAAACTGTAACTCTGATGGCGAGGAGGGCATGCATGAAATTAGAAGGAAAAATGGACGAAGAATACAGAACACTGTGCAAAGAAATTTGTGTGAAGATCAAAGAAGATTACGAAGACTTTAGAAAGAAGAAATTGAGAGAGGCGGAGGAAAAGAACGGAAGTCTGAAGAAGCTAAAAAGGGATGTTAGGCTGAAATAGATTATGTCGGCAGTGCTGAAAGATGAAAATGGTGAAAGGACATCCGAAAGGAGCAAGATGAACGAAATATGTACAGAATTGTACAATGATCTCTATTCCTCGCAGGTCAATGTCCAGCATACACTGTAAAGGCAGCAGATTACAGAAGAAGTTCCCGACATTAGGTGGGAAGAAACTGAATACACAGTTCATAACATAAAGAGAGGGAAGAGTCCGGGAGTGGACAATATTCGGCCAGAATATCTGAAAGCAGGGGAAGATACTCTCTTCAAAGCATTAGCGCAATGGTTCACCATCCACATCAATAGCAGGCGTGTTCCAGATGTATGGAAGAAATCAAAAACAATACTATTGATGAAGAAAGGCGATCCAGAAGAACTGAGCAACTACCATCCGATCATACTCCTCTCACAAGTGTATAATGTCTTCACCCACGTCATACTCAATCGGATTAAGAAGGATCTTGAAATGCAAGAAATCAGAGAACAAGCTGTTTTCCACTCAGGATATTAGACAATTGATCACATCCACTCAGTTCAGCAGCTCATCGAAAAATGCAAGGAATACAAAGTACCATTTTGCATTGCATTTGTCGGCTACAAAAAGACATTCGACTCGGTGGAGATTAATGCTGTACTCAATGCGCTCAATGAAACTGGAATCGATCCGAAGTACACTGACCTGCTGAAATTAATCGCAATTGCTTGACAGAGATAACATTATTCACTGTACCTTGCATTATTACTATACACAGAGGAGTCGGACAAGTTGACACAATCTCACCGAAGCTGTTTGCAGCAGTACCGGAGTCGCTGTTCAAGAAATTGTCCTGGGAAGAAGGAATCAGAAGTGACGGAGAACAGTTAACACATCTTCTCTTCGCTGATGACTGCATAATATTGGCAAAGGACACAGTAGAACTGGAGATCAACTTGCAGTAACTCCAAACACTTTCACATGATATTGGGTTGGAAGTGAACATGTCAAAGATGAAGTGGATGCGGAATGAGCATTGTGCAGAAGGAATCATCACTGTAAATGGGAAAGAAATCAAGGAGGTTGACAAATATATTTACCTGGGTCAGCAAATGAGCAGAGACAACTCATTCGAAGGGGAATGCAGTAGGAGGTGAAAGGCAGGGTGGGCAAGCTTCAACAAAATAAAGATGTCTCTAATGGATAATGAACTGCCCATGAAGAAAAGCAAGAACTGTTTAACTCCACTGTTCTGCCAGCAATGATATACGGAACAGACAGCTGGTCAATGACAAAAGTGAAGGAAGAAAAACTCGCTGTCACCCAGAAAGCAATGGAAAGGTGAATTTGTAAGATATTGCTCTGTGATCATATATCGAATGAGGAGATTAGAAGGTGTATAGAGGTGACCGATGTAGTGCAGGCAATGTATGATGCAAAGTGAAGATGCATGGGTCATGTAGTCTGCAGGCACGACAATAGGTGGACAGCTCACATTAGCGACTGGATCCCCAGAGACCACAAGCAACTACTGGGCAGAACAAAAATACGCTGGACAAAACTCTTTGGCCAGAAATGGAAAGAATGTGCTCGCAACAAAATAGAATGTGGCGACTTGTGTTTGTGGAGGGATGGACGGGAGGACAAGCTAGACAAAGGTGATGATCACCCTGATTCAGTGGAGCCAAAATGCTTGTTTATTTGCACTTTAACTTTGTTTCCTGTTTATTTGCATGCAATACATTTTTTTTTAAACTTAAGATCATTGAAATCCATTCTAGTCAGCAAACTATGCCAGCAATCTTTTGAACTACCAAAAGCACATTCAAAGTCATCCTGCACTTGCTGTGTCAGTGGTTGAAACTTTCTTCACTGCTCTTCAGTTGGCCAGCATACAGCTTCATGAGCCAGGGAGCAAGGGGTAGGCTGGGTCCCCCAAAATCACTGTTGGCATTTCAACATCACCAGTGGGAATGTGCCAGTCAGGGAAGAATGTCCCATCTTGCAGCTTTTGGAAAAGTCCTGCGTTGAAAAGATATATGTGCCATATACTTTCCCTGTCCAGCCCACACCGATGTCATTGAAGCGTTCCAGGTAATCCACTCCACCAGGGCTGACATAATCATGGAAAAGTACCCCTTTTAGTTTATGTATTCATTGGCCAGGTAGGATGGTGCCAGAAAAGGGATATGCATCCCATCTGTGGCAGCACCTTAGTTCAGGAACTCCATTGCTTCAAATCCACCTACTACTTCCTGCACATTGACAAGAGTCCCAGTCCTGTGCAGTGAGATATACTTATTGGCCTTGCACTCTTGGATGACAATGGACCCCACTGGATTTACCAACTCTGAACTGACTGGCCACTGATTGATAGAAATCTGATGTTGCAAACTTCCAGAGCGAAACTGCCTCTTGCTTTTCCACTGTCAATGCAACTCTCATTCTGGTATGTCTGCACTGGAGGGCTGGGGCAAGTCAGCACACAGATCCAGGAACATAGCTTACTGAATTCAAAAGTTCTGCAGCTACTGCTCATTATCCCAAATCTGCATTATATGATCCCAACATTCAGTGCTCGTTTCTCAGGCCCAGAAGCACCATCCACCAGGTGGAGTTGCTCCATGAATGCCAGAAACAACCTGATATTTTTATTCTGTGTCCATCATTACCCATTCATCATCCTTGAACATTTCCTCTTCCTCACAATACCACCAGTTATAGTAATATTAATTGAAGTTCCACAAATACAAAAGAATTGAGGATCCTCTAATTAGCAATGGTTATTAGAATTGTGCTGAGCTGTGCAGGGTCCAGGCTTCTACCAGAGAGATGGTAGAGATTGAAAAGGACAGGCAGGATTTGGGAATTTTAAAAATGATGCAAAAATAATGGGACGGAAAAAGTTGCACAGGGGGAACTTGACCCCTAGTTCCCAGAAATCCCTGGGCAAATTGCTGGTATCCAGCTACGCAGTGAAAATGTCCCACGAGGCATTGACCTGGTTGGTGGCACAGGACAATGGGATAACCTGTCCTGGGTAAACTGCATTTACTACTGATGCAACCACTTGTGGTGAGGATGCGCAGTGCTGACACAAACAGCTATGTATGCACACCCAAGCGATATACAAAAGTTGGTGGAGGTAAGATGATGTAACTTATGTTGACCAAATTTTGTAATGTAGATACAGCCTGTGATGCATCATCACTAGTTCACTGAATAAACATGCACTTCCAGTCAAAGACTCTGGGTTCTCCTGGAGGTTGATTATACCACCAAAGCCTCTTATCTGAAGTCAACAAGTCCAAGGAGCAGTAATCCAATCAGTCATCCAGAAAGACTATCATGTGTTTTCAAATGATTCAGTTTGTTGAGCATATTAGAGAGTAAAACAGCAACCCCTCCCATCCAGAAATAGCACTTACCAGCTTCTGTCTTCCACCTTCACAAATGGATTTTTCAGCCGACCTGCTCAACAGAAATAAATAAATAAATAAATCACAATATTTTGCCCCACCCCAACAATAAACTTATTGTTTATTATAACAAACTACTTGTACAGACAGACATCCAGCTGATTTTTTTTAAATATATGCCCATAAACTTATCATTACCATGAGATATTTTTGTACACTTTTCTCAAGCCAACTAGATTAAGAGTATGCCAAGGATGCTTTCTCAGACAAACAATGCATTTTTCAGTATTGAGAAAACAAGACAATGTAGAAACCTCAACAAGTGTCAAAATACTTACTTTTTGATTTCTGACCACCACATCGTTTCCCCTAGTTAAAAGAAAAAAAAGTTTGAATATTGTTTCTATTTAACTTCAACATTTAGTGGAAGATCTCTAAAACTGTGTGTGCACGTTTGTGTGAAATCATGATTAACCGATATGCAAATTAGGCACATGAATATTCTGAAAAGCTGTCATGTCTATTTCTCAAAGAAATATTGCAGCTTTGCAAAATTCTGCTATTCAAGAGTAATTTTTTAACAAATAAATAAAATTTCAGTTTTTCCTCATAACCATCATGCTAAAAACCCACGTGAAAACTGGCTGATGGATATTCATTGTATTTTTGCAATACTGTTTTATTATAAATGGAGATAACAGGTAAAAATGTTGTTAAAAATTGTAGGAGGCAACTTTATTGGTTTCATAACATTTATGGCTCCTTGCATAAAAATGTTACTAATTTACGTGATTAAAAGTGACATAGTTATTCCATGTTATTTTAGCAAATCAGGGCTGTACTACAGGAAATATTTACGAATTTCAAAATATTAAGTCCTTGCATTTATTGGATAAAAACCAAATACTCAGATTCCCTAACATCTTCAAGTTGTAGCTCTACTTAAGACTACCTGGAATGTGGCAAGATACTGAGTCAACATTACATTTTGTATTACTGAAAAATATCAGGCCATTTCGAGACCTGGAAAGGAAAACTGATACACTCATGAGATTCAGCAAAGGCTTCCAAGTGGCTCCAAACAGTTAATTTGTACTGAATTCCAGGGCAGCATGTACAGTATTATCTGCTATTTACAGACTACAGATCAGGTGGACTGGGCATCCATAAAAATTCACTGCCTTAATTAAAAATATAAAGCTACCAGCCAAACAACAGTTGCCTAAATAGAGTTACACAGATCATAAACCAGGAACTGGGGGACCAATAAAAAAGTTATATGGTGGCTCTACACCACACTTGGAGTAGCTTGAAGACACTGTACTCCAGTGAAAAGACTGGCAACCAGGAGACTTTTGCTATGCAATCTGGGAAGAGTCACACTTTGTAGGCCAAATTTTTCTACATAGTGTCATCACTTTGATCTTTACTGCTTATCTCGTCCTGGAAAGATAACCCAAATTCAACTGGGATCCTTCAGTGGCATAAAAGTTGAGGGTCTTGCACATCCATAGCAGGGAAAAGATGGTCATGGTTGGTATACCCTTAAGGCATGACAATATCCCAATTTTCTGGCTTGTGGGACCCTTAGTAAACAGAGTAAGTTAGAGCAGTCCCCAGTCTACTCTATCTTGGTGCACAGGGAATGGCCCTCTCAGAAACTTTACAGCTACTGGCTCCTAGCCTTCCTTTTTTCAGAGTGGTGAACTGGAGAGACTAAGGATATTATTAAAGAGATTAAGGATATTACAAATTTATCTTAAAAAAATGATGCTTGTCAAACATAGCAAGCATTTCCCTTCTGATTTTTAAACTGATTTGGTTTAAAAAATTACTGAGGGCCCAAAAGACATATCAGTTATCAGAAAATTAATACATAAACTCTTACTCATGAGTTTATTTAAATAAAATCAACCAGCATCTTGGGAGGAACTATTTAACTCACCTACAATATTTATTTGTCATTGCTAATAATTATTTCATTAAGTTAGAAAGGACTCACTTACCACGTCTTTGATTGAAATGCTTGCTTTCTTGATCAGGTAGAGCTCCTTTTTCTTTTGCTCAAGATAATTTTTAATATCTTTCAAAAAAGGAGAGAATTTATATTTAGCCAAACTGCTTTTTTTAATGCTTGAAGTTATTTGTTGTTCTTAATGATACTTTTGAAAAATAGCAAATCTTGTCAGTGATTTAATTAAAATAAATTTCACGTTTTGATTAAAAGTTTATAAAACAAATATATTTACCATCAACATGAAGTATTTTCACTCCCCAACTCAAGGCATTGGATAGTATACTACCTGAAGGGATTAATTCCTGCAAACAGTAAGCATTATTAATATTTAATAAAAGCAATACCTTTAAAGATTTGATGTAAAGCAAGACATGGTCTTTTTCCACAGTTTCCTGCCAAAAGATAAGGATGACTTTCACTTGCCTCAACTGCCTTCACAATCATGTCACAGCATCTTTCCACTCAGAAGACATTTGGTTTCCATAAAGCCCATGTTGTTCACATTGTTATATGATTTATCAACTGGGAATCCTGAAACTGCTGAATTTATTCATATATATACACAATTTCTATGTGTACTAACTACAGGAAATGCATAGACCTTGATAAAATATCAATTATTAGTCATAAACCTTTAAAAACAGATCTTCTCTCTCCTTCCTGAAGTCTCCAGGAAATAATGGAAAAATAGGTGAGTCTTGCAACAAGTCCTGAAGGTGCAGTGTGCTGGTGACAAAAGCACAACACATCTGGCTGTATTTCCCATCAGTGTATTTTCCCTTAGATCACTCTACTTCTGCTGATGTTCACTACCATTCAGAATAGCGAGAGAGTAATATTCTTTACTAAATCCAAATTTACGGACTGCTCAGCTTACCTGTTCTTTGATAGCTTTTTCAACTAAAGATTTTCCTCTACTCAAACGTACCTAAAATTAAAAGAAACTTTGCTTATTGTATGCAACACATTAGTGCTCATTTCAGACAGTGAAACATAAGGGGAGTTATCTTTTTATGTTAAAAATTAGCTTTTTGTACAAATTTAAGTTAAAGGTTGTGGTCAAATACCTCTATTAAACCAACAAAATACCGTATATTATAACCATCATGTGTTAATCTGCATTATTTAACATGCTATCATTTTCTATCAATTTTCATTCATCAATCAGATGCTGAAAATCAGCACTCTTTTTGCTGTTGGGATCTATATGGATAAAAGCTCAGTATTTTCACTGTTAATGGTTTGCAATATTGAAAGACCACTTTCATGAGAATTACTAGCAATATGTTTTAAGGGACAAAATTTTGGCACAGGACCATCTCAACAGCCTGGGTGAAATTCTAGAGAGGGTATTGCCATATTAGCCCTCTACTGGCAAGGACTGATATCACTTTATGAACACACATATATTTCAGATTCCAAACATTCTAAGTCACCTCCAAGCAGGAGGGACACATAGCAAAGAATTACCCTCATCCTATAGGTCAAATATGATTTTGAAAATCCTGAATTTATGAATGTTTTCATGGCCACAGTTGCTCAGTGTTAGGACTGTGAAATTTCTTTGATTTCTGGATTTTTTTGGGAAGATCAATTACAGAAAATAAATCAGCAAATACTGAAAACACAAAAATGTGGTTAATCAGTGTTATCAGTTTTCATGTCCTCTATTAGAGCCAGCAAAGTGTTGATAAGATAGTGAAAGTGGGTTGACTGTATCACACAAAATCTTTCCACTAGCAAAATCATGTAGAATGATGTTAAAAAGGCTCTACATATGTAGCTGCAATTCTTGGGTTTCAATGTTGGCAAATGTCACTGTAGGTCTTGTTCACATTAGGGATCAAACTGTGTTCTGAACCATTTTAAATTACACTGTTTCAAAGTTGTTAATGATATTGCTGTTTAAGCAGTATGCCACTCTATGCTAGAAAAAAGTTTTCAAAAATTTGGTTTAAACGTGGTTGGCTTCAGTAAGGAAAGAGCCAATATTTGGCCTTTATTTTGGGGAAACACGCTCTATCTTAGGCAGGTTAAGCCATATTCAACTATCAGAGTTAGTTTTAAACTGGTTCAAACTATGTTTGTTATGTTGAACAAACAGCAAAGAATCCTGTGGCACCTTATAGACTAACAGAAGTTTTGCAGCATGAGCTTTCGTGGGTGAATACCCACTTCTTCGGATGCAAGCAGTGGAAATTTACTGCTTGCATCCGAAGAAGTGGGTATTCACCCACGAAAGCTCATGCTGCAAAACTTCTGTTAGTCTATAAGGTGCCACAGGATTCTTTGCTGCTTCTACAGAACCAGACTAACACGGCTACCCCTCTGATGTTGAACAAAGTCAATCTCAGCTCCACAGTTTACACAGCCTTTAGAAAACAAAATAAGGGACGATCATATGAGCAGGTAGGGTAGGATGCACATGGATTTGCAATATTTTTATCAAGAAACTTACTGTATCCACCATCTTAAATGAATTCCCATCATGTCGATCTCTTCTGCTACTGGGATGAGGTGAACTATTTCCGCCCGTATGTGCAGATCCTGGGCTTGGGACTGGAGAAATTTGTCCAAGAACCTGAGCAAATTTTGCTTCCTTTTTATTAGAAATCAGATAGCTGATATCTTTGCTAAGAAATCCTTCCACTCTCTAAATTTAAAAGAAAAAAGTGAGTAATTATCTCAATCATATGCTCTTCAATTTATTTAACCAACCAAGAAACAATAAAATATCCTTACATTTCTTAACTGCAGTTTAGAAAATGCTGCATTAACAGCGAAATTAGTGGGTAGTACTGCTTATAATTAAGGGTGATGACGCTTCCCATTATAAAACACAGTTTTCAGTTGCTTGTAACTTTGACATACTTTAATAATTCAGGCTGAAAATTTCCAAAATTGCTTGCCTCATGCTGAATTTCTCAAAACAATTGAACAGTTTCAACGAATGAGGTTAAAGAAAAATAAGTTTTGCCCATGCAACTCCTTCTTAAGTAATTCTAGCACCCTCTTGTTTTGGAGCAGGGACTTGAAAGTTAGCCAGGGTGACCATTGTGTCTGGTATGTGCATTTTGCCATCCCCATGAAAATCTGCCCAAATTAGCTAAATTCTAAGATTCTGAACAATCACAGTTCACACATGCTCAGTAGAAACTTACCAAACGTTGGGACTAAATTCCCTGAAGATTTTGTCCATAATAAACATGCTGCAGTCCAATGCTGCAGGGGGCTGGAGTAGGACTATCCCTGCAATTGCAGCTCTGGGCTACTACGGCCCAGGGGATGGTCCCCAAAACTTAAATGAGGGACCCTGCCTTTCCTGCACCCTAAATGCCCTCCCTGCTAACAGCCAGGCAGCATGGAGCAAAAAAGCTGCCTGATTTGAACGCAAGAGTCAGATTGGGGTGTGTCTAATTGGAGACTGGGACAAATAGCCTGAAGGGTTTTGGGGAGATTGGGATTGGAGGCTGGCAGGAGGAGAGGACTGGGAAACTGGGCCTGGGTTGGAAGAGATAGAGACCAGCTGGGCAAGGAGAGTGGGAGCCAGGGAAGAATGGGTTGGGAAGGAGAATGAGATTGTCAAGGAGCCTGGATGGTGGGACTGTCTGGGCAAGAGGACTGGGAACCAGTGGGGATGGGAAAGGATATAGAAGGAGGGCAATAAACTAAAATTCACGGAAGCCCTTGACCTGTCCCTGATTTTTACTAAAAATAATTGTGACAAAGTGGGTAGGGAGGAGGGTCAGGTACAGGATTCCAGCACCACACAGCTGAAGAAATTCAGGGTGTAACAGAATTAACAAGTCTCTATCTATCTTAATGTTTTTCTAAATCATCAGTTGCTGTGGTATCTAAGCACCGTACATGGTATTTTGGAACTGCAAGAAGTTTCTGAAGATGATACCAAAACCCTCATCAGTGGCTGTTTCAATGGAAAATATTTAAGGCTGGGACTGTATTATCTTTTCCAGGGAGTGCCCTATATGATGAAAATGCCTATTTAAGGGGATTCCCTATAGTCAGGGAAAGACCAGGGAGTGAGTGGGCTGCCAGGGACACAGAGTGATAATAGAGGCTTTTGAGTGGATGATCCTGGCCTCTGGCTTATCTCCCAGGACCCATTCAGGGGCCAGGGGGATCTGCAGAGTTTGTGGATGAGCCCTGTGGCCTCTGTGACCAGGGCTGCTAACAGGGAGTTTCACAAGGGAGTTTGGAAGGGGGCAAGGTTCACTGGCTGTTCTTTAAAACCTGTAAACTAAACTATATTCAAAACTTCTTGATTTAAACAAAACCCTTTAACTTAGGTAGCTGTAGGAGAGAATGCAGGCAGAAGCGAGCAGCAGAGTGGGGGCTATCCAGTTTATTGCGCTGAGTGCAGCATGTATGATTACCTGTCCTGTGGGTGAGTGGCGTATGTGTGCATTTGATGCAAGGAGCTCCTGGCCCTCAGAGGTAGCGTATGGGCTTTGGAGGCCAGGGTGGTGGAACTGGAGGAGCTAAGGGAGGCAGAAAAGTATGTTGATGAGGCTTTCCAGGACACTGTGGAATTGTCCCACCTCCGGTCAGTCAGCCCCTGCGCTTTTGAGGAGGATGAAAGGCCCAGGGAAGTAGACTAGTCAACAGGAGCAGAGGGAAACCGTCCCATAGTTGGGAGCCTCCTTCCAGATGGTGTTAGGGTATCCTCTCGCACTGAGGGTTACCTCTTTGGGGGAGGGAACTCCAGTCACTAGGAAAAGGCAGGTGTTAGTAATGGGAGATTCGCTCATTAGAAACATAGATAGTTGGGTTTGTGATGACTGGGAGAATCGTATGGTGACTTGCCTGCCTGGTGCGAAGGTTGCGGATCTCTTGAGGCATCTAGATAGACTTATGTGTAGTGCTGGGGAGGAGCCAGTGGTCATGGTACATGTAGGTACCAATGACATAGGGAAGGGTAGGAGACATCCTGGAGGCCAAATTTGGGCTGCTAGGGAAGAGACTGAAATCCAGAACCCCTATGGTGGCATTCTCAGAAATGCTCCCAGTTCCACGCGCAGGGCCAGGTAGGCAGGCAGAGCTTCAGCGTCTCAACGCGTGGATGAGATGACGGTGTAGAGAGGAGGGGTATAGATTCATTAGGAACTGCGGAAACTTTTAGGATGGGGGGGAACCTAAACAGGAGAGATGGGCTCCACCTAAACGAAAATGGAACCAGACTGCTGGCACTAAACATTAAAAAGGTTGTAGAGCAGTTTTTAAACTAGGAGATGGGGGAAAGCTGACTGCTGCAGAGGAGCACATGGATCGGACAGAGACTTCTCTTAGAGGAGAGACTATTGATAGAGATTCTCTAGGTTTTAATCAGAAGGAGAGGATGGAAGAGAATGATGTAAGGGCCAGATCAGACGAGAAACGTTCACATAAAGAATAGGACACATCAGAAAAGGGCAGACAAATAAACAGTGACAAGCTTTTAAAGTGCCTGTAAATAAATGCTAGAAGTCTAAATAATAAGATGGGTGAAGTAGAGTGCCTCGTGGTAAACGAGGATATTGATATAATAGGCATCACAGAAACCTGGTAGACTGAGGAAAATCAATGGGACACAATCATTCCGGGGTACAAAACATATCGGAAGGACAGAACAGGTCGTGTGGGGGTGGGGTGGGGTGAGGAGTGGCACTATATGTGAAAGAAAATTAGAATCAAATAAAGTAAAATTTTTAAGTGAATCCACATGTTCCATAGAATCTCTATGGATAGTAATTTCATGCTCTAATAAGAATATAACATTAGGGACCTATTATCGATAACCTGACCAGGACAGTGATAGTGACGATGAAATGCTAAGGGAAATTAGAGATGCTATCAAAATTAAGAACTCAATAATAGTGGGGGATTTCAATTATCCCTGGGAACATGTCACCTCAGGACGAAATGCAAACACAAAATTTATCAATACTTTAAATGACTGCTTCTTGGTATAGGAACCAACAAGGGGAGAGGCAACTTTCGATTTAGTCCTGAGTGGAGCGCAGGAGCTGGTCCAAGAAGTAACTATAACAGGACCGCTTGGAAATAGTGACCATAATAAAATAACATTTAACATCCCTGTGGTGGGAAGAACACCTCAACAGCCCAACACTGTGGCATTTAATTTCAGAAAGGGGAACTATGCAAAAATGTGGGGGTTAGTTAAACAGAAATTAAAAGGTACTTTGACTAATCCCTGAAAGCTGCATGGACGCTTTTCAAAGACACCATAATAGAGGTCCAACTTAAATGGATACCCCAAATTAAAAAACCCAGTAAAAGAACTAAAAAAGATCCACTGTGGCTTAACAACCATGTAAAAGAAGCATTGAGAGATAAAAAGACTTCCTTTAAAAAGTGGAAGTCAAATCCTAGTGAGGCAAATAGAAAGAAGCATAAACACTGCCAAATTAAGTGCAAGAGCAGCAAAGAATCCTGTGGCACCTTATAGACTAACAGACGTTTTAGAGCATGAGCTTTCGTGGGTGAATACGACGAAGTGGGTATTCACCCACGAAAGCTCATGCTCTAAAACGTCTGTTAGTCTATAAGGTGCCACAGGATTCTTTGCTGCTTTTACAGATCCAGACTAACACGGCTACCCCTCTGATACTTAAGTGCAAGAGTGTAATAAGAAAAGCCAAAAAGGAGTTTGTAGAACGGCTAGCCAAAAACTCCAAAGGTAATAACAAAATGTTTTTTAAGTATATCAGAAGCAGGAAGCCTGGTAAACAACCAGTGGGGCCCCCGGATGATCGAGATACAAAAGGAGCGCTTAAAGACGATAAAGTCATTGCAGAGAAACTAAATGGATTCTTTGCTTCAGTCTTCACTGCCGAGGATGTTAGGGAGATTCCCAAACCTAAGCTGGCTTTCGTAGGTGACAAATCTGAGGAATTGTCAGAGATTGAGGTGTCACTAGAGGAGATTTTGGAATTAATTGATAAACTTAACAGTAACAAGTTACCGGGACCAGATGGCATTCACCCAAGAGTTCTGAAAGAACTCAAATGTGAAGTTGCGGAACTATTAACTATGGTTTGTAACCTGCCTTTAAATCGGCTTCTATATCCAATGACTGGAAGATAGCTAATGTAACGCCAATATTTAAAAAGGGCTCTAGAGGTGAACCTGGCAATTACAGACTGGTAAGTCTAAGGACAGTACTGGGCAAATTAGTTGAAACAATAGTAAAGAATAAAATTGTCAGACACACAGAATAACATAAATTGTTGGGCAAAAGTCAACATAGTTTCCGTAAAGGGAAATCGTGTCTTACTAATCTATTAGAGTTCTTTGATGGGGTCAACAAACATGTGGAGAAGGGGGATCCAATGGACATAGTGTACTTAGATTTCCAGAAAGCCTTTGACAAGGTCCCTCACCAAAGGCTCATACGTAAATTAAGTTGTCATGGGATAAAAGGGAAGGTCCTTTCATGGACTGAGAACTGGTTAAAAGACAGGGAACAAAAGGCAGGAATAAATGGTAAATTCTCAGAATGGAGAGGGGTAACTAGTGGTGTTCCCCAAGGGTCAGTCCTAGGACCCATACTGTTCAACTTATTCTTAAATGATCTGGAGAAAGGGGTAAAAAGTGAGGTGGCAAAAATTGCAGATAATTAAGACCGCTCCAGATAGTTAAGACCAAAGCAGATTGTGAAGAACTTCAAAAAGATCTCACAAAACTAAGTGATTGGGCAACAAAATGGCAAATGAAATTTAATGAGGATAAATGTAAAGTAATGCAAATTGGAAAAAATAACCCCAACTATACATACAATATGATGGGGGCTAATTTAGCTACAACGAATCAGGAAAAAGATCTTGGAGTCATCGTGGATAGTTCTCTGAAGATGTCCATGCAGTGTGCAGCGATGGTCAAAAAAGCAAACAGGATGTTAGGAATCATTAAAAAGGGGATAGAGAATAAGACAGAGAGTATCTTATTGCCCTTGTATAAATCCATGGTACGCTCACATCTTGAATACAGTATACAGATGTGGTCTCCTCATCTCAAAAAAAGATATACTGCCATTAGAAAAGGTTTAGAGAAGGGCAATTAAAATGATTAGGGGTTTAGAACGGGTCCCATATGAGGAGAGATTAAAGAGGCTAGGACTTTTCAGCTTGGAAAAGAGGAGACTAAGGGGGGATATGATAGAGGTATATAAAATCATGAGTGATGTGGAGAAAGTAAATAAGGAAAAGTTATTTATTTGTTCCCATAATACAAAAACGAAGGGCCACCAAATGAAATTAATGGGCAGCAGGTTTAAAACAAATAAAAGGAAGTTCTTCACACAGTGCACAGTCAACTCGTGGAATTCCTTGCCTGAGGAGGTTGTGAAGGCTATGACCATAACAATATTTAAAAGAGAACTAGATAAATTCATGGAGGTTAAGTCCGTTAATGGCTATTAGTGAGGATGGGTAAGGAATGGTGTCCGTAGCGTCTGTTTGTCAGAGGGTGGAGATGGATGGAAGGAGAGAGATTACTTGATCATTACCTGTTAGGTTCACTCCCTCTGGGGCACCTGGCATTGGCCACTGTCGGTAGACAGGATACTGGGCTAGATGGACCTTTGGTCTGACCCAGTACGGCTATTCTTATGAGGGTCCAGTACCCAGAGCTGCTGAGGCTCTGGGGTCCCCTTCACCACCCATGGTGGCTGGGAGCTGCAGGAGGCACCACTGGCCCAGGGATGAAGCAGAAAATGTCACAGAGGTCTCTAGAAGTCTCAGATTCCATTACTTCCGTGAGAAAATCTTAGCCTTAAGTATGAAGCCCTCCGATACCACAGTGATAAGAACCATTCAAAAGCCCATGACGAAATGAATAATTCTGTCTTCAGAGCAGGATTTGAATACTGTGCAGTGAATAAGGATGACCTCACATTGAACAGTAAGGATAAAACAAATTATTGAGTAGCTGCTCATTAAGTGAGAACCATTCATCGCATGCACTGAATGATGCTGTGGCCATATACAAAAAATTTGATCACATAATTAAAGACTATCATAATGCATATGTGCAAACAGGCTAAATTAAGTTTGCACAGGCAACATTACTTCTTGTATTTCCTATCTTTAGAGTGCTTGACATTCTAATCTTAATAAAGTTCTTTTAATGTAAGGGTTTTGTGCATAATTGTAAAATAAAAGTAGTACAATTTATAATGGCCTACCTGTAACTCTTTCTGAATAGAAGAATTCAAACTGCTATAAAATGAGATTACAGAATTGTGATTTGAGAAGTTTAAAGAAAATAATGAGTATACATAATTGTATTAGTAAAGAAAAAAATTGTCAGACAGAGATTAACATAATTTGTTGGGGAAGAGTCAATGTGGTTTTTGTAAAGGGAAATCATGCCTCACTAATCTACTAGAATTCTTTGAGGGGGTCAACAAGCATGTGGACAAGGGGGATCCAGTGGATATAGTGTACTTAGATTTTCAGAAAGCCTTTGACAAGATCCCTTACCAAAGGCTCTTAAGCAAAGTTAGCTGTCATGGGATAAGAGGGAAGGTCCTCTCATGGACAGATAACTGGTTAAAAGATAGGAAACAAAGGATAGGTATAAATCATCAGTTTTAGACTGGAGAGAGGTAAATAGTGGTGTCCTCCAGGGGTCTGTGCTGGGATCAGTCCTATTCAATATATTCATAAATGATCTGGAAAAAGGGGTAAACAGTGAGGTTGCAAAAACTGCAGATGATACAAAACTGCTCAAGATAGTTAAGTCCCAAGCAGACGGCAAAGAGCTACTTACTTACTTCAAGTGCACACCCACAGACAGTAGCAAAAAATCACACCTGTAAACTGGAGTTGAGAGCACGAAGCATCTCACAAAATTGGGACCATGCTGCTTCCCTAAGAATAGCAGTACAGAAATAATACCCATTTCATTTCTCTTGCTTGTGCACTTATCCTTCCCAAAAAATAATTTTTAAAAGTTCTGGGTTGGAGAGAAGGACAAGAAAGAAGAGAAAAAGATTATACTGTTAAATTCAAAGGGACCTCTTCAAGTTGAAATCACATTGCTGTGAAATTTCATCCCTAATAATTTCATACATCAACGAAACTTGCAATAACCAATATAACACAATTCAAGTTGACAGTTCCCCAGTAGGCTCCTATTAGTTCACACAACTGTAGCCATTATAACTTTCTGAAAAGCAGACGTGGTGAGCAGCTCCTATCAACTGCTGCAATTATAGGGAATGGAAACATTTTAACCGCCAACGCTCTTTTATACAAATTCAACTAATCCAACTTTTACGTGGAGTTCCATAGCTTTCTGTGTCAAAGCTATGTCCTGTGTTGAGCTTGGAGCAAATTGTTTCTTCAGACTAAAAATGTAAGAGGATTAAAAAAGATTTAGTAGGATTTCACAGAATTTATCATAATTAATTGAGAGTTCAATAGAGTATTTGCAAATATTTAATTAATGTATTCTTTGGAAATGACGTTTATTTAAATTTAGATTTCAATCATATTCTAAAAGGTTGAAATCTGGATCCCACGACAATGCAGTTGTGCGATCAAATAATTGCTATGTTAATTTCCAAAAAGTGCTAACCAACTTTGACTTTCCAAATGTTGTAAAGCATGAACAATGCATCTGACTAGATACAAATGTATCCAGTGCTTTCTGTGTGCATGGTGCTTCTCAGTCAGAAAGAAGCCAGCCCCTGACCTGAACAGTTTATGATCTGATGGCCAATTCTGCTCTCAGATACACTGTTGTAAATCAGAAGCAATTCCACTGATGTCATTAAGTCAATCCAAATTCTTACAAGTATAATAATAGAAAGCAAAACTTAGCCCCACTGTCTAGATATGACACTAAGAATAGAATAGCAACAATAAGAGGATTACTGCGGGGGCAAGTGGGGGAAGAGAATGACAACAGTATTAGAGTAAAAGTTAATGTGATTATTTGAATTATGTCATAATGATTCCATGTTGCTGGTGGTTTTTTTAGATTGTAAGTTATGGCACAAATCCTGCAAGTACGCTTAACTTCACATATGAGTAGTTCCACTGAAGTTAATGACTATTCACGTGCATAAAGTTAAGCACACACATAAACCTTTGCAGGATTGGGGCCTAAAATAACAAAGTCCTGTGTATTTTGGTGCAAGCTTACAGGGGCAGAGGGGTTGAAGAGAGGGAGGCAAGGAAGAAGTATGGCTCATAGGAGTAAAAACAGGACACGAAGAGATAGGAAACAGACAGGAAGAGAGGAAATGGAGACAGCAAAAGACAGTAAGGGTTTTTTGTTTTACATAGGGGTTGCATGAATCCCACAATGGGAGCTGCAGGGGTGGCACCTGCGGATGGGGCAGCACGCAGAGCCACCTGGCTGCAGCTCTGTGTAAGAGCCAGACGGGGGACACGACCACTGCTTCCGGGAGCCGCCTGAGGTAAGCGCTGCCCAGAGCCTGCACCCCTGAGCCCCTCCCTGCACCCCAAGCCCTGATCCCCCTCTCACCCTCTTAACCCCCTGATCCCAGCCCGGAGCACCCTCCTGCACCCCAAACCTCTCATCCCCACCCCACCCCAGAACCTGCACCCCCATCTGGAGCCTGCACCCTAACCACCTGCCCTAGCCCTGATCCTCCTCCCACCCTCTGAACCCCTCAGTCCCAGTCGAGAGCACCCTCCTACACCCCAAACTCCTCATCCCCAGTCCCACACCAGAGCCCGCACCACCAGCTGGAGCCCTCACCCCCCACCCCTGTACCCTAGTCTCCCACCCCAGCCCAGAGCCCCCACCCACACCCTGAACTCCTCATTTCTGGCCCTACCCTGGAGCCCTCACCCCGTCCCGCATCCCAACCCTAATTCTGTGAGCATTCATGGCCTGCCATACAATTTCTATTCCCAGATGTGGCCCTCGGGCCAAAAAGTTTGCCCACCCCTGGTGTAAGTGATAACACAAACTTACTCAGTTTCACAGATGCTTAAGTACAATTGTGCTGATTTTTACTTTCTAATCAGATCCCCCAGAAGAATTGACAAATAAGGAAAAGATGGCAAGAGAACTAGAGAGTAGCAGAGTAAAAAAATTCTGAAATGCCTCAATTAGAAAGAATCAAAAAAGAACAACTCTTCTGACTAAACTCAAACCCTAACTATGAAAACAGTTTGAGCACTTATAATAAAAATAAAATCATTAAAAATTACCATTTACATTGCATAGCATAGTAAATCTCCACAATATTATAAAATTAAAGTATTTCTAAGAGCTAAAAAACATGCAAAATTAGTTCTGAACAGTCTGCTTCCTTATATTTGATTTTGAACTTTTGCTCTCAGCAACAGAAGGCCTATAAAATTTGTGGGAATCCTGACCTATTCACAGATGAATGCCACTATAATAAATGTTATTTACATATGAATTTCAAGCTGTTTTAGAAATAATTGAACTGTTATAAGGTAATAATACACTGTTGTACCTATGTATGGGAGACTTAATTCACAATTAAAAATAAAAAATTACTAATTTTTTTCCTTTAATTGTTCTACCCTGAGACAAGCCAATAAATCACTGCTTTAAATTTTTTTAAGTAACTGATTTAAATCAGGTTGAGACTTCATAAAACAAAGTTGAAAATCTGTGCTACTGCAACTTTAGATTAAAATTTATAAATGAACTAAATTATAGATGCTGTTTACAAAAAAGAAATATCATGATTGGTAGGACATCTTCGAATTTTACAAAAGTGCTATAGGCAAAAAAAAACAAAATATTGAAAAATTAGGGCCCTGACCCTGCAAACACTTAAATAGGTACATAAATTTACTCTCATAAATAGTCCCATTGATTTCCACTATGCATGTGCCTAAGTGTATGCAGCATTAGCAGCAAAAATTGTATTTTTATTAGAAACTTTTTTCTCAGCTTAAACTCTCTCTCACTTCAAAATAAAATTACTTCAGTTTTAAAAATGAAAAACTACTCAGACGTTCAATACATTAACATTGTGAACTTTTTTATACACACAGGTCATCATTTTCAAAAACAGGAGCTTAAGAAGCCCACTCTTTAGATACCTATGGCTGGGATTTTCAAAAGCATCTCCTAGATTTAGGAGCACAAGTCTCAATGGCTTAAAATATGGAGGAATGTAACCTGGTCAAAGCATTTCAGCTGTCTTGACTTGTGGATTTTCAATATATTGGAGGGTAATGGTGTTCGCAAATATAGCAGGGATATTTGTTTATCCATTTTGTGTCTGAGTTTTTATTGTTCTTCTAGCAAGGATGCTAATGAGGTCCTGGACATGTCTTTTGCAGCACAGATTAACATTTTAAGTGTGAAACTTCTTAGTAGCATTCTTTAATGTACAATCAGAAGTTCTACTAACAATTAGAAAACCAATTAAAGAAACAAGTACTAACTATCCACTTGGCCATCTAAAACTATAAAACAGGAAGTAAAGAATTAGCAACTTGTAAAAAGATAAATAATTTCAATTTTTAAAAATTTTATTTTTTAATTAAAAAACATTTTTATCCAAAATTCAATTACTTTATCTATTTATTAAGGTAATTAGGAGATGTTAGACTGCATTTTAAACAATATTTTGCGGCATCCAGAGTGAATTCCTAGACCTAAGACGCTATGTTCTGAGACAATCAAAATTTAAAGCACTTTCAGGCTTGGTAAATTCACATTCACCTTTCCTCAACTCCTCTTGTTGGCGGTTGGTGAGGTTGTTGTTGGTTTTTTTTGGAAGTACATGAAATTATTCGTGAGATTCAATGATCATTTAATTCACTCCCACTATTGTCTAATTACATTATCACACACCACTTTTCCAGGGGACCCTGCCTTATTACTGAATGAGTAGTTATTCAATATTTCTGTTTTATCCTTTTAATTAAATGTGTTGCCACATTAAATATTTAACGTACATCATCCAAAACTTGTACCAAATACAAAATTATTAATTTCCTCTTTAACTTTTCTATGGTGCTCTCACCATAGGACGGGAGTATTTCACAGATATTAATAAATTTATCTTCACAACATGCTTGTGTGATTAGGTGCTATTACTACCCTCCTTTACAGATGGGGAACTAAGGTACAGACAGATTAAGGTCCAAAATATCAGAATGGTGCATTAACTGTAACTGCGCAATTTGAGACACCTCAGGCCTGATTTTTCAGAGTACTTAATATTTTTATAACACTATGTTGAAAAGATAGTTCCAATTAACTTCAGTTGTAAGCATTCAGCATTTCTGCAAATCTGGCCCCAGGTGTTTATGGAGATATACCTATCTCATAGAACTGGAAGGGACCTGGAAAAGTCATTGAGTCCAGCCCCCTGCCTTCACTAGCAGGACCAAGTACTGATTTTGCCCCAGATCTGTAAGTGGCCCCCTCAAGGACTGAACTCACAATCCTGAGTTTAGCAGGCCAATGCCCAAAGCACTAAATTATCCCTCCACCTACAGGTCATTGAGTCCAGTCCCCTGCCTTCACAGCAGGACCGATTATTAATAAATAATAATAATCATAATAATAATTATTATTATTAGCCCTGATCCCTAAATGGCTCCCTCAAGGACTAAACTCACAACCCTGGGTTTAACAGGCCAATGCTCAAACCACTGAGCTATCCCTCCCCCCCGTTCACTGTGTGTACTCAGAAAATTAGAGGCCAATTGTGAAAATTCTGGTGAAAATGACTTGCCTCAAATCACAAAGGAACTCTCTTGACAGAGGCAAGGATAGACTTCAGGTCTCCAGAATTCAATTTCAGCATAAAACAATTCTGTTACTTTCCACAATCCCTTGCCTCCTTCTATGCGCATTTCAACTCTCTTACAAATGAGGCTGGCATCCTATAGACATCATCATTTATTAGACAACCTTGATTCCTTTTCAGATCACTGTCCAACCTGAGCATTGTATGAAATGGGATCCTGTGATTAAAAAAAAGTGCATGGTTGCAGGGATGGATTAACCCATCACTGGGACGTAGGCAAACACATACTTCCGGGTCCCTACCTTCTAATATAAACAACATATGGCCATACAGTACACTCATTATGACTGGGCTGGCCATGTTGTGGATCTGCCAGGAACAGCTGCTCAGGGTGCTGCTCACCATAACAAAGGAGCAGCTGGGGCAAACCCGAGTGGTGCTGTAATCCCGTGCACTACGTTGCAATGCCATTCACTCCAGGGAATGAAGTTTTTTCAGTGTGCATGCAAATCAGCATCACTGTTTAAAAAACAATCACAACCCATTTTGGCCTCTACCCCACAAATTTGGGTACTAGACACGTACCTACTTTGCCTATGCATCAATCTGGCTCTGCATGATTGAGTAATTAAAGACTAATAATGCATATGTACAAAGGGTCTGTATTTAAGGTTGCATGGGTAATGTTTATTGTGGCATTTCCTAACTTTTGAATGCTTGACTTTGCAATCTTAATGTTCTTTTAATGTAGTTTTTTTGGGGAAAACTAAAAAGAAATTCTGTACAGTGGAAGCATAATGACCCCCACCTTGGGTCATCAGCAGAATCTGGACCTATAGATTCATCGCAAAGACCATATCTTAAGATAACAGAATAACTGGTAGCAGTAGAAGGCTGTTATCCTGTATGTAAACCAACCACTAGAATGGGCTGAGATATACACTTTGCCAGTGGGTTTCACAGCTCTTTCACAGCAGAGGAATACAGAAACATAGAACTCCTGGGTTCTGTAAGGGAGTGTGCTGTGGTGGCTATTAGTCATTCTGTCCCTGTGCCCCCATCCTGTTCTCCCGCCCTTTCCCATCCATCCCTGGGTTCCTGCCCTCTCCTCCTCTGTTCCTATCCAACCCCCCACCCCATGGCACTGTTCTTGCCCCCCCCTCTCTGCTCACTTCCCAGCTCCAGCCCACTTCCATCCTTGATCCTATCCAGCCCCATAACCTCTTCGTGCTCCCCACCCACCCATTTGCTCATATCCAAACACTCCACCCTGCAGCACCTACCTCCCGGCTCCTGCAACACCCCACATTAATATCACTACACCCCCAACCCCCAGAATTCAAATCAGTCACCTCCCGCTCCTCGCTGCCTGGGGAGCCAGGAGTGCTGACCACACAAGAGATACTGCCCCTGACAGCACAGAGAAGCAACTGCAGTCCTTGCAGCTTTGGGCTGAAGCATGCTCAGATGAAATATTTGGAGAATTTAGCTACCAAAATCCAATAAGTCACTTCTGAGCATTTTTAAAATGAGATTTTTTGTGAGGCTCATTACTTGGCCAAATTTAAGCAAAATTTCATGTGGATAGCAAAAGGCACATGCCTGGCACCAATGTGACCTCCTTGCAAAGTCTGCTCTGAGGCATGGAGACACCAGAGCTTCTCAATGAAACTGTTGTAAGAATGCTTTAAACATGGGCAAAACAACATATTTTCCCCTAATCTCATTTTTGGAAACAACTAACCCAATTAGACAAACTTTCAAATAAAAATTCAGTCTGATACAGACACCCGGCACAGAAAATTTCAGCCAAAACGGTTAGAGTTAGGCACAGTTATAAGTAACTGAAAACAAGGTCTTAAAATGGAAAGTATTGGATGACATTAATCTTATAGGCAATGCTACCAGCTCCGTTTAAAATAGAAAAAAACACTGACTAAGAAAATTATTTTTAGTGTTAAACTAAGGGTTCATTATAAATAATGAGAAAAACATATAGAGTATTAAATTACTTAACAGCAGTTTTTAAATTATTCATTTTTAGCCACGTATATACAGGCCATAATGTATTGGGAAAATATCCAGGACTTGCTATTATTTTTATAAACACATATGATTTTTAACTTACCCCTCCAAGTTCATTAAGATCCTTCTCTAATTTTTCAGAGATCACATTAGATGGAATATCAAGATAAAACACCTTCCCAGTAAGTGGCTTATATTTAGATTTCTCTGTCTTTGTGGTATCTTTTTTCAAAGTTTTCAGAGAAGGTTTATTTTTTTCTGTTTTTCCTTGCGTTCCACCTGCTGTCAAAAGAGTAAATAATTTGAATAGGATTATATTGTATGTACTTGTGTGTTTACAAGACCAAATTCAAGTAGGGAGAGTAGGGGAAGGATAAGCCAAGGTTCTGCATGAGCAGGATATATTTTTGATGAACTGTGTCCCTAAAGCATACAAGAAAGAATAGTATCTTAAAAATAATAGAGCACCTAGCTTTAACATAATACAATATTCAAGTTTTGTTCATTATTCAGAAGACATTTTGATGCCTATCCAAAATAATTTAAGAACAGTGACACTAATATTAAAGGGGAGCAACCACCAAAGGCCCCAATCCTGCAAAGACTTATGCATATCCTTAACTTTAAGCATGCAACTGGATTACTCACAGCTTAAAGTTAAGCATGTGCATAAGTACTTGCAAGTGTGGGGCCTAATTTAATTCAAATTGTTCTCTTAGGGCATGATCCAAAACCCACTGAAGACAGTAGAAAGATTTCCAGTGAATTCAGTGGATATTGTTATCAAGTCCTTACAGTTCTGTTAAAATCCTCTTTTACAGTTGATTTTCTTTTTTACCATTAGCAGTATAATGTCCTCTTTTCTTTCCACCCCATTTGCCAAATATTACATTGTGTTTGTAGTGATACACCACTAGAAAATTTACTGGTATCATTTTTAATACCAAAAGCCTCATTCCTGCAAGCTGCTCTGTGAGGATGGACCTGCTGCCAGGTCTAATGATGTCAACGGGAGGAAAGGGGTCTCTCCCTCCATGGAGCAATTTATAGGGCCTAGGCCTAATTTACTCTTCCATGTATCTAATTACTTATTTTCAGCACTTCAGACAGCTTGTACAATGAACAGGCTAACCAGTTTCACTTATTTCTAGTCAGTTTCACTTTTTGTTCTCAGCTATCAGCATAAAGCAGTATTGAGCTTCCAACATCAGAGAGAAAGGTTTTAAAAACCTAACCCAGGGGTACGCAACCTATGGCACGGGTGCCGAAGGCGGCATGCGAGCTGATTTTCAGTGGCACTCACACTGTCCAGGTCCTGGCCACTGGACCGGGGAGCTCTGCATTTTAATTTAGTTTTAAACGAAACTTCTTAAACATTTTATAAACCTTATTTACTTTACATACAACAATAGTTTAGTTATATATTGTAGACTTATAGAAAGAGACCATCTAAAAATATTAAAATGTATTACTGGCATGCGAAACTTTAAATTAGAGTGAATAAATGAAGACTTGGCACACCACTTCCGAAAGGCTGCTGACACCTGACCTAACCATTTCAGCTTTCTTTTGAATTTTCAATTACTGGAAGATGGTGGTGTTTACAAATACAGCAGAGAGATTCCTTTATCCATTTTGTGTTTGAGTTTTTGTTAGTCCCATTGAAGCAGTGTTATTATCTGAACAAATAAAATTAAACATGTTTACACATTTATAGGAAATGGTACATCAGGCTTCAGTCTTAGAACTAGTGCCATGCTCCTAGATCCTTGAGCCCACCAGGAGACAAAATGCTGGATTGAGGCCCCATCATAGGTAGTAATTAAATGTAGCTCCCTTGTTATTTGAAAGATTTGAGAAAAGCAGCTCCCAGTTAGCAATTTACCTAAATTAACTTGTTAAAAAAATCCATTTCAGCAACTGAATGAGATTTACAATCACTTTGAACTGCTTTCCATAATAGCTTACGGTCACATGGGGAAAGACCATCACCTACGTGTAACTTGTCCTTTGTTGCTAATCTTCATAGCACTTGGTTTCATTTTCCTGGTGAGTCACATTTTTCTGCCCACCTTCCTTCGAGGGTTATGACCTGCAGGAGAAATAGTTTGAGAGAGAGATTAAAGGCCCAGGAGAGGGACAGAGGCAGCCTATGCACACTCTCCACCCCGAGTTACTGCTCCCTGGCTCCCATCCCCAACACACTGCTGCTTCCAAGTCCCAGTCACCCCCACCCCAGCCACCGCGCCTCTGCTCCCCGTCCCCGCTCCCAACGGTCACCCCCACCCGAGTCATCGCTCCCCCCATCCCCGCTCCCAACGGTCACCCCCGCCTCAGCCACCGCTCCCGCTGCCCCTCTCCCAACGCTCACCGCCCGCCCCAGTCATCGCTCCCGCTGCCCCTCTCCCAACGGTCACCCCCGCCTCAGCCACCGCTCCCGCTGCCCCTCTCCCAACGCTCACCCCCGCCCCAGTCATCGCTCCCCCGTCCCCGCTCCCAACGGTCACCCCCGCCTCAGCCACCGCTCCCGCTGCCCCTCTCCCCCAGCTGCTGCTGGTCGCTCACCGTGGGCTCTAAGGCCGAGCCCCGGCCACCGTGACCGAAGGGCTCTCACCCCGCCTGTAGCTCTCTCGGCGCTTTCCCGCCTCACGAGTCCGACCTCAACAGGGGCCTACTACCCTGGCCTCCTTCCTTCCCTGCGCGGCCCGCCGGCGGGCGGGGCTGACTAGCACCGCCCCCTGAGGAGGCGGCACGGCCGGCGCTGCCCTGCAGAGGGGGATGCTGGCGCCGGGGCTGCCCTTCCCCCCAGCGCTGGGAGCGGAGTGACTGGGAGCGGGCTCCTGCCTCCCAACAGCCCGGTACGGGGCAGCGTGCGGGCGGCTAATGGCCTCGGGGGACGAGCTCTCCGGGTGGGAACGCTGCCGTAGGGGGCACAGGTCCCTAGGTGGGGAAGCGACATTGTCTATCAGTGGCCGCAATCCTGAGGGGATGGTGCACGGGGAATGAGCGGGGGCAGTTGTCACTAGTGGGGGAGGGTGTGGGGGTTGTAGTGACTAGTGGGGAGGGAGTGGGAGGAAGGAAGGGGCCTGTAGTCACTAGTGGGGGAGGGTGTGGGGCAGAAGAAGGAGCAGGAACTGTAGTCACTAGTGGGGGAGGGAGTGGGGGGAAGGGAGTGGGAGTTGTAGTCACTAGTGGGAAGGTGTGGGGGCTGTAATCACTAATGGGGAGGGAGTGGGGGTTATAGTCACTAGTGGGGGAGGGTGTGGGGGAAGAAGGAGTGGGGGCTGTTGTCACTAGTGGAGGATGGTGTGGGGGGAAGAAAGGGGCATAGTCACTAGTGGGGGGAAGGAGATGGGGCTATAGTCACTAGTGGGGAATGCTGTTGGGGGAAGGAGTGTGGGTTGTAGTCACCAGTGTGGGGACATAGAGTCTGTGTGGGTAGAGTGGGAGTGGTGTGTGTGTAGTAGAGGCTGATGTTCCTAAAGGGAACTGTGTCTTGTGGGGTGAGGTGAAGGAGCTTTTCTATGGGGAGAGCAAATTCTCTTCAGCCTGGGGTGTGAGCAGAAATCTGTAGGAGGACATGATCTTGAGGAGGGGCTGATTATATCCCTTCAGTTTCAAGGACTGGAGTTTCTGAGGCCTTATCTTTACTGGGGGTAGGGAGAGTGTGTTCTTAACTAGAGTTAGCTAATTCAAGGGAAAATCCTAGTGAACTTGAGTTAGCTCACCCAAGTTAAGAGCACACCTTTTTCCCGGTGAAAGCCTATGGGGGCATGAATGATACCAGCCTTTTGAGGGTGATACATGGACTCTCTGGAGTATATGAGGTTGTGAGCAGATCTGTTTAGACATAAAGACTCTGAACCATTAGAGGTTGGGTTTGTTTATACTAGAAAGTTTTGCTGCTTAAACTATATTGATATAAAATGCATATACTTTTCAGGAAGCAAGGTAAGTAATATTGATATAATTGTGCCCAGACTAGGGCTTATACTGTTTAACTACATCGGACAAGGCAAAAAAAATACCTGTATGAGACTGTAAGAACCTACAGTGTTGGGACCTGGGACCATAGGAATTCTGTGCTGCTGCATGGCTAGTGGAGGCTTAGGCTGGGCTCCAACAGGAGGACTCTCTGAGGCTGGGTTTGACAGGAAGCACTTCCCAGCAGTACTTGAGTGGTGGCCCTTTGGAGCCCACTGATTGGCTGATACCAGTACTTAACCCAGGAAGCTAAGAGGGGAGGGCATCTGAGCAACAATGTGGACTGACTGCCTCCTTCCCTCTACCCATTCTAGACTCTGCTTGCACTAGACCCTTGACTCCAGCTTCTGACCCTGGTCTGTCCTTGGCTTTGCTCTTCGATTGCTGTTTGTAACCTGGCATCTGACCCTCATCTCCTGGTAACTTTCCCCTGCCTACATCCTGAGTCTTAATTTGTCCTCTGGCCTGTCTTGGACTCTGACATCCTGCTACTTGACTTGGCCCGACTCCTGCTCCGAGCACTAGATCTGACCACTGTTGTCCAGTCGTGAAACAATCATAGTTTTAGGGATTTAACTTTTCTCGTTTAGGTCAGGCCTAAGTAGAAAGATTGCTGAGATACCGTCAGTGAAAATGCTATAAAAGAGGTTATATAAAATTTGATGACACAAGGGTTCCCATCTATTCCTGATGTATATGATTTTATGGCATCCCACGCCCCATTTTTATAATCTTATTATGCTCGAACCTTTTCCTGTCCTTCACCATTGTGCGTGCATGCTGGCTTGTCATGGGTTTTTTTTGTTTTGTTTTAAGAGTTGCTTATGATTAGTAGACTCCTTGCATTAACACAACCTTCAAAGAAAACAATATTATAATTATTCTTGAATAAGGAAAACGAAGAACAGGATCAACTTTGCAGATGCAAGAAAATAATTGCCAACAATGGTAAATCTACTGCTGTTTTGCAGTTATAGCTTTCTGTGCAATTATATTTCATGAAGTGATAAGAATTCTGTTGAAACTTGAAATATATCATGTAATTAATGAATTGGACCAGAGGTTTGTTATAGTGCTCCATCAGTTCAAATGTATTTTTTCCTAACGAATCCTGCTTTATTGCAACACGGTTGAGAATTTTTTTAAAAAATCAGAAACTGGGTGTTTATAAGGTAACCCCCTGCTTGCTCAAAATGGCACTATGTCCCCCTCTACTGGTGGCTAGGCACCCGAGAGAATGATGAGTCTGCTACAGCCTTGGCTAATAGATACTCCTGAGGGCATTCTGCACCAAAAAATTAAAAATTCTGAGTACAATATTTTAAAATTTTGCAAGTTTTATTTGTCAATAAATAAATACAGAGGCTCCAGCATGGCAGTGCATGAAGGTGGGAGATCACCTTGCAGCCTCCCCATCCCAGGGACACGAACTCAGTGATGAGGCTGCACCCAACCCTGATGCAGCACAAGGCCTGGGCCTGCCCCAGAAATGCCCTGTGGCCCTGCCCCTGTGCACCAGGTGTAGGGCAGGCAGGCTAGCTCAATCAGGCAGGAGCCAAGTGTGGAGGAGCTCAGTGTTGGGGGATCCAGGTGTGGGGTCAGAGGATTCTGTGTGGGACAATCTGGGTGCAGGCAGCTCAGTGGGTGGTGTAGGTCTTGGGAGATCTGGATGCAGGGGAAACAAATAAATATGTGAGGAACATGAATTCTGCAGTGGTGCAGAATTCCCCCAGGAGTAAACAGAAATGTCTTTTAGCTCATGAAGTAGAAGCTCATGCGTTTAGCTCCAGAGGATCTCAGGTATAGTAACCCTTCTGCCAGGTACCAATGGCAGCAACCAGGACAACCTTCAATAAAACTATGGCGGGAGGGGGTCGGCTCTGGTCTGGGGGTGCAGGCTCTGGGGTCTGGCTGGGGGTGAGGGGTTTGGTGTGCAGGAGGGGGCTCTGGGTTTGGAGGGGGCTCATGGCTGGGGTTGGGGTGTGAGAAGGGATCAGAGCTCTGGGCTGGGGGTGCAGGCTCTGGGGCGGGGCCAGGGATGAGGGATTTAGGGTACAGGAAGGGGCTCCAGGTTTGGGTGGGGTCAGGGCTGGGGCACGCGGCTGGGACACGGGCTTACCTCAGGCGGCTCCTGGGCAATGGGGGTGCAAAGACAGGCTTCCTACCTGTTCTGGTACCACGGCCTGTGCTGCGCCCTGGAAGCGGCCAGCAGCAGGTTTGGATCCTTGGTGGAGGCATGTGGGTCTCGCCCTCAGGCACCACCTCTGGCCAATAGGAGTGTGGAGCTGATGCTTGGGGTGGGGGCAGTGCACGGAGCCCTGTGCGCCCCCTCTCCTCCCTGCCTAGGAGCTGGACCTGCTGCTGGCCGCTTCTGGGGTACAGCGCAGTGTCAGAACAGGTAGGGACTAGCCTGCCTTAGCTGGGCAGCACTGCTGATGGGACTTTTAATGGCCCGGCTGGCGGTGCTGGCCAGAGCTGCTGCGATCCAGTGCCTTACGTTCTGTGTCCCAGTACTGGGTCGCAACCCGCAGTTTGAAAATCACTGCTCTAGAAGAGTTTTAAAGAGATTTGTCTGCATCATGTAGCCAGTTAAGATTAGCTTTTATAATGGGGAGATTAAAGTCATTAGGTAGTAAAGACAAATAATAAAACACAGCATTTATCTAGAACCCTTTAAAATTTACAAGAACTTTCAACATCAGTAAAATAGCTGCATTAGTTATATGTACATTTAGTAAGACATGCCTTGACTTTTAGATCATACTTGTCCCACATACTATTCTTTGGACTTGTGGCTTTCCTGGCTCGTGAGGACAGCCTGCTTGCTTCTCCTGGCCTTTGTTCAAGAAGTGAAAACTTGATGTCAACAATCTCATTAACTATTGGTCAATACTGCATGTTCTATATCTGGGTAAGATTATAGAAAAAGGTTTTTTATGAGAGAAGCCTGAGTACCCAGATGCCTCAGTTCTTTTTGAGGCTTTTCAGTCTGGATACAGACCTGTATAAGGGGTAAAAACAACCCTAATTGCATTGGTAGATGATCTCTTCCTGGTGATGGATAAAATGTCCATGCTGGTGTTGTTAGATCTGTTAGCCATTGGCAGTGCTGACCATGAGGAATTATTGACTTGCTCTTGGATTGCAGTAGGGATGGATGTGCTGCTCTTGAATGGTTCCACCCTTTCCTTACAGATCACACCCAGAGAATGGTGTGGGGCAAATGCTCTTCCTCCATAAAGACAATGTTGTAAAATTCTGCAGGGAAACATTACTCCTGGGTGAATTCTGCGCCACTGTGTGTGCGCAGAATTAATGTCCCCTGTAGATTTCTTTGCTTCCCCACAGAAAAATGATTTTCTGTCAGGGAAGCAAAGGGAAGATGCAAGAGCAGACACGCAGCCCTCCCTAGCTGCTCAGGTACATCGTTTCAGGCACCCGGAGCAGCCAGCGGAGTGGTAAATCACCACAGGGCTGGGCACACCCCAGCCAGTGGCTCCTACCCTGAGCCGGGATCAGCTGCTAATCCCAACTGGGCTGGAGGCAGGAGAGGATAGGACTTCCTCTTTCCCTGCAAGGAGTGACTGGGGCTGTGTCAGACCCACCCTCAGAAGCCTCCCCCAGCTGTAGGAAGCTCAGCATCCTCCACGCTTCCTGCTCCCATCGCTCCTCAGCTCCCCCATCTGCCCAGCCCCCGTGCATCTGGGTTTCCCATACCCAGACACCCCCACCAAGCCTCAGCCCGTACACTCAGAGCCCCCGTAGCCCTCCATAGCCTAACCTTACCCCATTGAACCTCATCCTCTGCATCTGGAGCCCTCTGCACCCAGACCGCCTGCCTCCAGACCCCCACCTCTGCACCCAGACCACCCCTCACTGAGCTGCTTGCACTCAACCCCCCCACTCTGATGAGCAACACACCCCTGCATCACCCTGGGCCCCCACACCACTGACCCCCAATTAGCTGCACGCAGATCCCCACCAAGCCCCACTCCCCCAGCACTCAGACCCCTTCACTGAGCCCCAACCACTTTCACCTGGAAGCCCCTGCAGAGTCCTATTGCACCTGGAACCCCCACCCCCCAACGAGCCTCTGTGCATCCAGATCCCCCCACACCTAGACCCCCTACTGAGCTGCCTGCACCCAGATTGTCCCCACAGAATCCTCTGACCCCACACCTGGATCCCCCCACACTGAGCCTCTCCACACTTGGATCTTGCCTGTCCCACACCTGGTGTGCCTAGCACAGAAGGGTAGGGCCTCAGGGTGTTTCTGGGGCAGGCCCAGGCCTTGTGCTGTGTCAGGGTCAGGTGCAGCCTCACCTCTGAGTTCGAGTCCCCGGGATGGGTGGTGGGGAGGCTGCAGGGTGATCTCTCACCTTTGTGCACTGTCATGCTGGAGCCTCTGCATTTATTTATTAACAAGTAAAACTTGAAGCATTTTGAAATATTGTGCGCAGCATTTTTAATTTTTTGGCTCAGAATTTGTAATTGTTTTGCCGCATAATGCCTTCAGGAGTAGAATGTATATCTTCTCCTGTTCAGCATGAGTGTGGTGTTGCTAGGCTGGTTAGCGAAGAGATATGGCCTGCAGTGCTTTCAGAGTGCTGACAACATCCAGCAATTTCACTTGAACTAGCAAATGCTGCTGAGCACCTAGCTGGGGAAGATGTGGACATGGATTAGAGCCTCTTTATTTTTAATGTTTAAAAGGTATTAAAAATCTACAGTTAACTATGCATCTGAGTTTTTGTTTTAATATTTATTTAAGTAAACTTAGATCTAATATTTTTTCAGAACAAGCTGTAGAACAAATACATTTTCTAACTTTTACGATAATGACTTGACAATATTGGTATGCAGACAGAAGACTAATATTTACACTTTTTTCTAATGATTTTTCCATAAGTTTTGAAAACAATCTCATTTCTATTTCTTAATAGGTCGCTTTTCTGTGAGAGGGAAATTATGGGTTCTGAAGAGAATAACAATGAATTGTATAAAATAACCACTTCTCAGCAAGCAATTGCCTCTTGTTGTGGAGCTATTGTTACATCACTCTTGGGTAAGACAAAATATTGATCAAAGTTAGCATAAAGTAAATCATAATTCTCTCTTTTGTTTAGACAATTTTAAAAGATTTTTAAACATTTATTTTACATACGTTTGTTCTTCTGTGCTATAGCACAAGAAACTCTTTGATGTGTTCTCTATCAGCATTACTATTTAAGTATTTTGAACCCACAAATACTTTGGTCAGTTGGAGTCTTTCCAGTCTCTCAACAAAATGTAGTCACTTCCAAAAATGGGAACAATTGTTTCCCCTCCCTTACCCTGTAATGTCACAGAATAATTTACTTTTCTATCTATAATCAAAATGAGGCTAAACAAGTTTTGATTCAGTAATTCCTACTTCTGAAACATGGATGACAGATAAAGGTCTCTGTTGTAAGTGGTCTGTTTACTATGCTAGTCTTCAATGCTGAAAGCAGTATGCATGTGAGTAATTTTACACACAAGTCATCCCACTCAAGTTCAGTGTGGCTATTCACCTGCACAAGTGTTTGCAGGATCGGGAATTCAGCTATAATGAACTTGAAAAGTAAATGTATTGAAGAATTTCTTTTTTGAGAAAAATAAATAATTATAAATTTTTAGAGGCACCATGATTTAGTGGACTGACCACAAGGCTGGAAAAAGATGACAGGAACTTTTAAACTGCTATCCCAATTCTGAGTTGCTGCATGGACTTGAGCATGTTCCAGCTGCATAATGAGGATAATACCTGTCTTTTAGGAGACTTGTGGAGGTTGATTAATTACTATAAAGTGCTTCAAAGCTGAAAAATATTATAAAATATAAAGGTGGTTTTGTTGGTAATAGTTTTGTGTTTGTGAATTCTCAGTTGAGTTGGCTGGAGGGAGAATCAGAGGGGGAAACACAGGAAACTTTCCACCTATTATGTGGTTTGTGTGCACTTTTGTGTGGGTATGTCTTCACTAGCAACATTAAAGTGCTGCCGCTTTAATTAAACATTAAAGCTCTCCCAGCGCTATAAAAAAACCCACCTCCATGAGGGGAGTAGCTACCAGCGTGTTTTTTCATACCCCTGGCCGAGAAAGTTGCAGCGCTGTAAAGTGCCAGTGTAGACAAGCCCTGTGTGTTTTTATTACAAGTTTCAATGGCATCCAGTAGTGAGGAGTACTTAGACCCAGGCCTGCAAACAGTTAAGCACAGGTGAAACTTTTTGTAAAGTTATGCATTTATTTAAAAATGTACAGGATCAGAGATGTACTTTCTGACTCTTGAAGATACTGAAGGTATTTGGAGCACTCTTGTTAATCCTTTGCTACTGGGTCCACCCCTGACAATTGATTAATTGTTTCTTCAGTGTCCATTTTCAAATACATGTAGCTTCTTTAGAGTAAATTGCAAGATTTGGGATTATTTTTCTTATTTTGAGATAATTTTTATTTTTTGCTGGCTACTGCTTCACTTCCTATTTGGAGGCTTAGATTTGATTGGCTTATGGGGGAGATGCCATGATTCTGAAGCTTAGTAAAGGAGTATGTGTGTGTGTGCTCTGATAACCTGGGCATTCCCGTTATAAGAACTGCTCAAGAGAGACTATTAGGACTGCCCTTGATTGACAGTGTTGTTCTAAAACTGGATTTGCCAGCAGGAGTTGGCTTCTCTCATTTTGCAGCAGAGATTGAATGCTGACTTCAGCTATAACTAAGGCTCTCTGTATTCAGTGGGACCTGATTCTGCTGCAGCAATGCCTAAAGTTCCTCAGCAACCACTGCTGAATTACATAGCAGTATCAATTTATTCTATTCCCTCTCCTCCACAGCAATACATGCAGCTGCATCTGATAGTTTAAAATATTAATTGGTATATAATATGTTGATTGATTATTTTAAAGGATGAGTTTTTCACTATGCTCTCCCTGCATCCCTGTACTCTGCACAGTCCTTGGCTCCTGTGATCTTCTGCAAGCAACCCAGATCGGAACTTCCTTCCATTTTTGTGCAAGGGAAGGGACCAGTTTATAGCCTCCTTTAGCAGCTCATTTCCCTGGACCTTATTAGCTGCACTATTCTCCACGCTGCCCAGCTCATTAGTTTATGCTTCTGGTTCCCCCTGCTCCCTGGCTGTAAACTAGATTCCAACTCTATGTGACTACATGGAGCAGTGCTGATCACATTCACTGGTGCAACCCCCTTATGTGGACATTCTTTAATCTATTTAAAAGTGCCTAGTATTGATTTATCTTAATTTTGTGGGCTATTTGAAAATAGCTAAGGAAAACATATGAGCATCCATCACTTTATTTTTGTGCAGAGATCACGTGACATACTATAGGTTTTTTTGAATAGAGCCTGAAATAATTAGCAGATGTTGTAGTTTGCAGGTATAAACTTCCATGCTATATGGTTGCTAAATGAATTGCTTCAACTTTAGTATTGTTTTTTACTCATTGACATGCTGGGGAAAATATTTTAGTTGAGCTGCAGAGGATTTTTTTATTAATTGGGTTTGTGCCCCTTTTTGCTATATGATGATGTTTGAAGAAGGCCAAAATAAGATAATGTATGATCTTCCTTGGATTTGCCAGAGGACCTTTTAGGAACCATGTGTATTATGAACTCTCACACCTTAGTTGAAGGGATGGATGTGTCTGGATTTTTAATAAAACCATTCTCCTCCCCCTCGCCCCCAACCTTCCATGTACGTTAGGAATTGTAATTATATTAGGTGTTACATTTCTTGTTTAGCAAATAGTCTCACTAAAGATACCTTACCTCTTAGTTGTTCTGCTTTCAGACCTTGTCTACACTGAGGAAATGTTAACCAATGGGGATTTTTTGTGTGTGTGTAAATTTCTCAACATAGATATGATCTGGGTCTCCTCAGATGTCATATTGCACTACTCCTCCAGTCACTGTAGCTTTCAGCAGTATATAAACTTGAATTTCTAAAGTGCAAAGAAAGCTGATTTTTTTAAAAAAGGTCAGTCCCCCACATACCTGCATCTAAATGCATTGTAAAGAAGCAAAGGAGAGCACAAGTCCACTTTTTTTACTTTGCAGATTGCCATTAAAATCAATTAATGAAATAGACAAGTATACACTAGCACACTGTAGGTACTATGACAGGTTTCAGAGTAGCAGCCGTGTTAGTCTGTATCCGCAAAAAGAACAGGAGTACTTGTGGCACCTTAAAGACTAACAAATTTATTGAAGCATGAGCTTTCGTGAGCTACAGCTCACTTCTTCGGATGCATAGAATGGAACACACAGACAGGAGATATTTATACATACAGAGAACATGAAAAGGTGGAAGTATGCATACCAACAGGCAGAGTCTAATCAATTGAGATGAGCTATCGTCAGCAGGAGGAAAAAAACTGTTTGAAGTGATAATTAAGATGGCCCATAGAAGGTGTGAGGAGAACTTAACATAGGGAAATAGATTCAATTAATGAATGGTTGGGTCATTACATTAATTGAATCTATTTCCCTATGTTAAGTTCTCCTCACACCTTCTATGGGCCATCTTAATTATCACTTCAAACAGTTTTTTTCCTCCTGCTGACGATAGCTCATCTCAATTGATTAGACTCTGCCTGTTGGTATGCATACTTCCACCTTTTCATGTTCTCTGTATGTATAAATATCTCCTGTCTGTGTGTTCCATTCTATGCATCCGAAGAAGTGAGCTGTAGCTCACGAAAGCTCATGCTTCAATAAATTTGTTAGTCTTTAAGGTGCCACAAGTACTCCTGTTCTTTTTGTAGGTACTATGTTGCTCTGATAATATGTACAATTGCTTAATTGACACGTACTGTTTCCACCGTGGTATGCCATTTAAACGATTTTGCTGTGCTGTTTTGTACAAATTCAGCAGTACAGCTTAATGGCACACGCCTCTTTGATTGGGTTTTGAATAATCGCCATGCTCTTCTAAACATTTTGTATCAGTCTGTCTGATGGGAAATAAGAAGGCAAAGGGATAGCTGGTCACCTACAAGCCGCATAGGATATTAGCTATTCTTAGGCCAGCAAAACATCTGTTAAACAGCTTCTCTGTTTTCTCTAGCTGATGCCTTGTGTGACATTCTGTACCTTGGGGAAGCACCCTGTAAACCTCATGTTCCTCAATTATATATATTTGTGATCCTGCCTATAAAGCATGCCATGTAAGGTATCGGCGAAAGGTTATGATCTGCTGAAACCCACTGTTCCATCTAAATATGTATATCATTAATGCATATGAAATTATGAGAATGTGCTGTATGGTTGTCACTAAAATATGCTGTGGGTTTGGGAAGTGACCAGATACTAGCTCTCCAGAGATAATTACAAGGACGTAGGTAACCAACGCTGGGTGGGTGCTGAACAGACATTATCATCCATTGTCCAGCAGAGGAGTTACAATTCAATGACTCACTTACAGGAGACACACCAGGGTATTGCTTTATCTTGGAACTCGGCAATGCCCACCAGACATGCCTGGACTTGTGTTCTCCAAGCACATGGACTAAGGGTATAAAACAGAACATGGGGGCCCACTGCTTGGCCTTTCTCCTTCCCTCAACTACGCTGCAAGCAACCAGGACCCTCAAAAGACTGAAGACTCCAACAGAGGACTGACCCAGGTTTCAAGGGTGTGCTATGTACTGCAATATTCAGTGGTATGAGAAAAACTGCTTCATCTAAATGTTGCCCAGTCTAATAGGGTTGAGAGTTTAGACTGCGTGCTTTTATTTTATTTTGGTAACTAACTCTGACTTTTCATTTATAATCACTTAAAATCTATCTTTTGTAGTCAATAAATTTGTTTAACTGTTTATTTTTACCAATGAGTTTGCCTGAAGTGTTTGGTAAGGGTGTTTGCTGAGGTTTACAAAGGCTAGTGTATATCCACTTTCCATCAATGAAGTGGTGAACCAATTAATAAATATGCACTGCTTGTCTTGAGCAGTGCAAGATGGTATATTCCTGAGGTACAAGGCTGGGAGCTGGGGGGATTTGGCTGGTGCCTTTCTCTGTGTGATTCATGAGTGGCTCTGGGAGCATTCATGCAATCTAGCTGGGTGTGGGGCTCCACATGCGGTTGTGCTGAGTGATAACACCACCTGGAGGGGCTTGCTGCTTGTCATTAGCAAAGCATTGTGAGAGACAGCCTAGGCGGTCCCACAGTCCCAGGCTGCACCCCGGGGAATCCCGTCACACTTTGCAAAATGATAATTTTCTTTTCTGAGAAATAATTAGTGTAGTAGTTGTGGAAACTAATGACATGGCATCAGAATCAATGTGCTGCTCCTCTTCCAAGGCTTGCAGTGCATTCCTAAGGAGGAAATAATACATCTAAAATGTATTCATCAAAAAGTCATGTGATTCTTTTTTGGTTTGTTTTAGTGACACCTCTTGATGTTGTCAAAATTCGACTGCAAGCCCAAAGCAATTCATTCGCTAATGGTAAATATACAGGTTTTTAAATAATTAAGGTAGTCTGATATCTTTATAAATACTTTCCATCTTAATAATTTCTCCCAAATCTATTTTAAGTGTACTTCTACTCTGAAAAATGATGATGTAAGGTTCTGTGTTTGTCTCAATGGCTTTAGTTCGAATTTGCCTATTTTTTTAAGAAAAAGATTCCCCCCCCCCCCTCCACCGCCAACTTTCAGCCCTGCAGAATCAACTAGGACCAGGAAGTCCAACTGTGTTCTTTCTGACTTGCACCTCATCTCTAGTAGTAGTGTTTTTGAGGTCCAAATTCTGCCCTCAGGTACAACTCTGCACTCCAGTATTGTTATTTGAGTTGTATAGATGTAACTGAATGCAAAACTTGATCTTGCAGTTTGAACTAGGGTTAACAACTCTCCCAGTTTTGCCAGGAGTCTCCCAGAGTCAGGCTCTATCTCCCGGACATTACTGAAGCCAAACCGGGAGATTTTAGGCTGCAGGGATAATGCAGGCTCCTTGCCCTGGCCCCATGCCACTCCCAGAAGTGGCTGGCACGTCAATGCGGGCCCTGGGGCAGCAGGAGGGTCTCTGCACACTGTCCCTGCCGACTCTGCAGCTCCCATTGGCTGGGAACAGTGGTCAATGGGAGCTTCAGGGCAGTGCGCGGAGCCTCCTGCCCCCATCTCCAGGGGTCGCAGGAATGTGCCAGCTGCTTCCAGTAGCAGTGCCAGGCCAGGGCAGCAGGAAGCCTGCCTTAGACCTGCTACACTGCTGACCAGGAGCCACCTGAGTCTGCACCACTCACCCTCTCCCACACCCCAACCCCTAGCTCTGAACCCCCTCCTGCACTCAAACTTCCCCCCAGAGCCTGCACCCCTCTTGTACCCCAACCCCTTGTCCCAGCCCGGGTAGCCCTCTCCTGCACCGAAACTCCCTCCCAGAGCCAGCAGCCCTCACCTCTCCTGCACCCCAATTCACTGCCCCAGCCCTGAGCCCCCTCCAGTGCCCAAACTCCCTCCCAGAGCTTGCACCCCCTCCTGCATCCCAGCCCCCTGCCCCAGCCCGGTGAAAGTGAGTGAGGGTGGGGGAGAGTAAGCGATGGAGGGAGGGCGGATGGAGTGAGCAGGGCGGGGCCTTGGCGTAGGGTGGGGCAAGGGTGTTTGGGTTTGTGTGATTAGACAGTTGGCAACCTCAGTTTGAATTTACTTGACAATTATGTTGATGCTGAGCCAGAGAAGATTCTAGTTCGCTCTTCTATAGCTGTGTTGACTCTATGATGTCAATAAGAGTAAAAAAGGTAGCAAAATCTTATTTTAGTCAATTAAGTAAGTAGGTATAACTCAGTACACCCAGGAAGATTTCTTAAGTAAGAAGGTGCCATTTTTACATAGCCACTCTTCTGACCGCATCAGTATTTCAACTATGAAGAGCACAGGAGCATTGCAAAACTATATACAGTTGGTTAAGGAGAAATAGACATCAATATAATTAAGTTAAATATTCCTACAAGAGATTTATTATTATAAAACCATGATTACTGGAATCCTAATTCAACAGTAAAGCCCATATCCGGAGCTTGAGGAAAATTTTGAAAAGGAGCAATAATTCTTATTTGGCCACTTGTGTAAACAGAAAGCTAAAATGCTATGTTGTCTTATACTTCTGTCAAAGATGTGCCAATTTATTCTTGCTATTTATATATAATTAACAAAGGAGAGAGAGAGAGAGGGCAAGAGAAAAGAAATGAGAAGGTGATTGAGATACCTAAGTCCCTGCTCTGCCACAGACTTCCTGTGTCACCTTGGGCAAAGTCATTTAACCTCCCTGTGCCTCCATTTGCCCATTGGTAAAATGGGGATAATAGTACCTACCTCACAGGGTAGATGGTATAAATGAAATCTGATTTAATTATATCCAACTCCTTTCCTGTTTTCTTGCTCCTTCAACAGCCACTAATGTAGTGCTAGCTCCATTAATGCTTAACTCCAGCTTTTGGAGTCTGGGTAAGCAATTTCATTTAATCTGGCAGGGATATTTTTGGTAGTTGTGTTTGCTGCTCCCCTGCCTTTCCCTTTTTAATGCCAGCCTTTATTGGCTTTCCAAATTTATTCTGTCCCAGTTTGTCAGAGCAGCATATTTGTTACCCATATGATTGATGTAGAAATGCTATTGAATGGTAAAGATATTGCAGGAGTTAACTGTTTCCTTATATGTTACATTTTATTAGGAAAATGTTTTGTATACTCCAATGGCCTTATGGATCATGTATATGTCTGTGAGGATGGGAAAAGCAAAGCCTGGTATAAGAAACCTGGCCATTTCAGAGGGATGTTGGTAAGGAAGTTACATTTGTAATACTAAGTATTTTGGGAATGTGTTAAAAATAAACAGTGATATACTACTAGTTAAACCTCTTAAGGAGTTCATGTGCTGTTCAATGTTGTTTGAGAGGGATTTCATATTGCTAAACAATATCACTAGGAGTGTACATACTTTGACAGTGCAGATTTATAGAAGATTTATCAACATGTTTAAATATAGCAAGTATCTCATAAGATTTTGCTTTTCTTTCTGACACACTGCCTACTGTAAAACAGTAAGGTTCCGATCCATGCAGATCAGATTGCAGGGTTAGTTTCAAGTATCAGAGGGGTAGCCATCTTAGTCTGGATCTGTAAAGCAGCAAAGAGTCTTGTGGCACCTTATAGACCAGGGGTCTCAAACTCAAATGACCCCGAGGGCCGCATGAGGACTAGTGCATTGGCCCGAGGGCCGCATCACTGACACGCCCCCTTGCTGCCTCTGGCCCCACCCCCAATCCACCCCTTCCATGAGGCCCCGCCCCTGCCCTGTCTCTTCTCCACCTCCTCCCCTAAGCGCGCGGCTCCCCGCTCCTCCCCCCTCCCTCCTGGAAAGTGCTAAGCGCCACCAACAGCTGTTTGGTGGCTTGGCGGCGGGGCACTTAGGCGGCGGGTCCCGGAACAGAAGGGGCCCCCCACCGCCGAAGACCGGGCTGCGCTTCGGCGGCGGCGGGTCTCTCTTTTCCCCACCCCGGCCGGTCCCGCTTCCCACCCTGGCCCCGGCCGGTCCCGCTTCCCTCCCCCACCCCCCGGCCCGGCCCCGGGGGGTCTCGCTTCCCTTCCCAACCCCCGGCCTGACCCGGCGAGTCTCGCTTCCCTTCCCCCACCCCCCGGCCCGGCCCGGCCCCGGCGGGTCTCGCTTCCCTTCCCCACCCCTGGCCCGGCCCGGTGGGTCTCGCTTCCCTTCCCCCCCGGCCCGGCCCGGCCCCGGCGGGTCTCGCTTCCCTCCCCCACCCCCCGGCCCGGCCCGGCCCTGCGGGTCGTGGTTCCCTTCCCCCCCCCCCCCCACGGCCCGGCCCCGGCCCCGGCGGCTCCCGCTTTCCCCCCCCCCCCTTACCCGAGCGCGTCTCCGGCGAGGCCTGAGCTTCATCCCGCTCAGAGCCGCGTGGTGAGGGGGCGGGGCTGTGAGCTCCACGCCGAGCGCAGCGCTCAGCCCAAAGCTCCCAGCCCCGCCCCCTCCCCACGCGGCTCGGATCGGGGCGGGGCTCAGGCGCTCGGACGGAGACGCGCTCGGGTAAGGGGGGGGCTAAGGAGGGGAGGGAAAGGCTCCAGGAGAGGGGCGGAGGCGGGAGCCTCCGCTTTTCTCTTGGGGGCCCCTGCGGAGCCCGGGGCCCGGGGCAAATTGCCCCCTTTGCCCCCCCCTCTGGGCGGCCCTGGGGAGCTCCGCGGGCCGCAGGGAAGAGCTCCGCGGGCCGCATGTTTGAGACCCCTGTTATAGACTAACAGACATTTTGGAGCATGAGCTTTCCTGGGAGAATACCCACTTCATCAGATGCATGGGACGGTTGGTTTTTGCACCTTTGTTAATCAGCCTGCAGGACCCAAGCTAAAACCTTAAATGTAGACACAAAACAGTACTTGTAGGTCCCATATTTTTCCTTTTTTTAAAAATTGGAACATCAACTCTAGGAAGAATGGATGAATGCTGAGCTTATTATTTGTGTGTGTGTCCAGTTTTGTGCTGATTGCCAAGCATAATGGCTCCTGCAGGGCCTTGCCTTATCCAGTCAATGCACATCTGAACAAGATCTGCTGTGTAGCTAATGGTATTCTGCGCATATATGCATATGCAGAATAACATTCCTTCACTTTAAATTATGGTAAAAAGTGCTAACAATCATAGCAAATTAAGTGTCTGAACAAAAACTAGAACCAGGTCAGTTGGTTCCACTCACAATTCCTAAGCCACTATTCTGAGTTCCATTTTATTTTAGTTACTTTTATCTATTATAACAATAGAATTATTACTAGTTATCCAAAGTGTTTGAGAAGGGCTCTGTCTTTTTTTTTCTCTCACACACATTCACCTAGAACAATCATAGATTAATTAAGATAAAGGAGAGGTGGAAAGGGAAGACACAGTTCCTTCCTGCCAAGATACTGACCCTCTGATCTTACCTCCCCAGTCTGAAATACATGCATAATAATAATTATCTGTACTTACTGTACTTTTCTATCTGCAGATCTTTCAGCATTTTACTGACTTGTATATGCATTATTAGCCCAATTTTAAGGTTGTCCCGGTTAAGTACAGGGGTGAAATTGTGGCTCGATAGAAGTCAATGGGACCAGGATTTCACCAGGTGATTTGAAATAATTTTGTAGAAGAGACACTGGAATCTAGAAATTAAAGCACAGGACTCCACTTCAGCCACCAGATTTCTTAACTCTTGTGTAAACTTACTACATAATAGAGGTATTCAAGAATTTTCTAAATTTCAGTGAGCTTTTTTGCAATTTTAAAAAAAATTTCATGAAAAGTATTGCAAGATTTTTTTACTAGCTTTTAGCGTAGTTGAAAGTTTTTTTTGAAAATTTCAACAAAGTTTCACAAAACAGATTTTTTTTCACAAATATTTGTCTGCATTTTTCAGTCAACTCCACTGCATAATCTTTAGCAAGTCACTTAAATTCTGTTTGGTAAATGATCTTGTGCACATTTCCCCTATACCAAGGGGCATTTTGGTGGGGAATACAAGAGGAGGACTAATTTTACCAGATTCTGGAGTTTTCTTTTACTTTTGGAAAGTAGTTATGGACAATTCTGAGGCTAATAAAACTATCCTTTATTACCATATAATTGGGTGCTAATTGTCAAGAAATTGCTGTTTAAAAAAATATTTTAATATTTTTGCCCTTGAAAGCCTCGTGCATGAACTGATATCAAATTCTGTTAACATGTCATGTAATTAATAAGATGCATGATTTCACTGCTCAGTCACTGCCATCCTCCCTCTGTACCGCTTTAGATTGTAAATGTGTCCAGCACACTTTGGGCCCTATGTAAACATTAATTGTCTTGCTGGAATCACATCACAACAAAAAGTATATTAATTAGGGGAACAAAGGTTTGGCCAGATCCTCAGCTGGTGTAAATCAGCCAATGGAAAACTGTGCCAATTTACTTCCCTTGAGGAAGTGGTTCTTTATATGTAATGGTATAACAAACAAAGGACATATATTCAAATGCAGTACAGGTAGGTAGTGACAGAAAATAATCATCCTATAATGACTGGTGACCCATATGAAACTAGCTAGTGGTCCACATAGTTTCTATCGGTGGTGTCTACATCACCATAAAATCCCATCCTAATTGGCCAAGCATAATATGCATTCTTGCTGTTAGAGGCCAAGTACTGACCAAGCATGGAGAGTGAATTATCTTCTTATACCTGGAGGTAATTCTTTCAGGTGATAGAGATGTGTGGGTGGGATAGTTTAGGGAAGCTTTCATAGTTACTGCCTGTGCTGTACCTGTTTTGAAAGTAATTTGTTCCCAGTCATATCCGTCGTGCTTCTTTGATGTCTACTGATGTTACAAACTAAGGTCCCGATCCTGCAAATATTTATGTACATGCTTAACTTTATACATCTGACAATTCTGATTTATACCAATGGAGGAACTAGTACTTAAAGTTAATTATGTGTGTAAATATTTACAGGATTGGGGCCTTAGTGTGACAAACCATTTTTTAGTGTACTACTTTCTCTTGCAGTGTATTTTTAATTCCATCTCCTGCCCACCAACATAATTGTTACATGAATTGGAGAGTTAAATAACTAACTAATGATCTGTATTTGGTTATTATTTTAGGATGCGTTTGTGAAAATTATTAAACTAGAGGGTATTAAATCACTGTGGAGTGGACTCCCTCCAACGTTGTAAGTTGCAATTTCTTATTTTCAATAATGTGTTTTAACGGGTAGTTATACTTCATTATTTTGACCAGTGAGTATGCTTATTCCTAAGTGTTTAATTATAGACAATTTACAAGTTTCACGAATTAACTTGTTAGTTATATCTAGTGTACTGGAAACCTTCAGAGGCAAGAATATAACTTCAGCCAGTCAATGAGATTTCTCCGTGCAGCCTCTTTGATGTATCCTCAGTAGTTGTGCAGGCACATAAAACCTTTGACTATCAGCTAATACCTTTCAAGTGCAATATCATTGTTCCCTCTCTATCAGGTGGTTTTTTGAGAGCATATCATATCATCATCCTGGAAAGAATAGGAATTAAGGCCTGTAGAGGAGTGGACTCACCCCTGCGGCGCCTCCTGCTGGTCTGTCAGGGAATTAGCTCAGTTCCAGCTTCAGAGCGCCCTCTGCAGGTCGATGATCCGCCTGTCCTCTTGGCCCCCGTGTCCCTCCCTAGATCCGGTGCCCTTTCACCTGAGGTGCTGCCCCTTGGCAATAACCCACTTTCTCTCGGGGTCTCCCCTCCCCGGGGAACCCCCACCCTCTATCCCCACCTCACCTCAGTGTATGGCTACTGCCAGTCATTGTCTAGCCCCATGCCCTGGGGCAGACTGCAGAATCAGCCTACTCATCACTGGCAAGGAGGGTTTGGACCTGCTGCCTCGGCCTACGCCTGGGCTGCCCTCTGCAACCCCCGGTACCTTTTAGCCCAATGCTAGGCCACAGACTGGGTCTTTCCAGGCTAGAGCTCCCCAGCTCCTCTGCCTTTCTTCAGCCCTGCTTCACTCAGCCCTGCTTCTAACTCCCTGCAGCCAAGCCCTTCTCCTTCTACAAACAGAGAGAGACTTTTTGGGCTTCTGGCTCCCAGCCTCTTTATACAGGCCAGCTGTGGCCTGATTAGGGCGTGGCCAGTGATGAGTTGCCAAAATATTAACAGGTTCCCTCCTCCTCACCCCACGAGGGGGTCGTGGCCGTCCCCCACCCCAGGACCCCTGCCCCATCCAACCCCCCACGTTCTTTGACGCCCCCCTGGGACCTCTGCCCCATCTACCCCCCTTCCCTGACCACCCCCTGCTGCTCCATCCAACCCCGCCTCTCATTCCTGATTGCCCCCCGAGACCCCTGCCCCATCCAACCACCTCTTCTCCCTGTCCCCTGACCACCTCTGGAATCCCTGTCCCTGACTGCCCCCTGCCACTCCATCCAACCCCTGCTCCTTCCTGACTGCCCCCCCAGGACCCTTGCCCCCATTCAATCCCCCTGTCCTCTGACTGCTCCACCCCTATCCACCCCCCCCACAACCTCCCAAACTCCCCTGCCCTCTTCTAACACCCCCTCCCTGCTCCCTTACAGCGCTGCCTGGAGCCGCTCTGCCGGTGCCAGGACCAGCACCCAGCGCCGCAGGGCCCGAGCCGGGCCAGAGCTGCAACCGCGGGGCCGGGCCCAGCACCGGCGCCCGGGACCGGCACCCGCGCCGCGGGGCCCAAACTGGGCCGGAGCCGCAACCGCAGGGGCCGGGCTGAAGCCGCGGGGCATGGAGCCGGCACTGGCATCCGGGACCACCACCGGTGCCAGAGCCGCGGGGCCCAAGCCGAATCGGGCCGGAGCCGCAACCGCGGGGGCCGGGCTGGAGCCGGGGGGCACAGGCTCAGCACCGGCGCCTGGGACCGGCCAGGCCGGAGCTAGCACCGGCACCTGGGACCGGTCAGGCCGGAGCCAGCACCGGTGCCTGGGACCGGCACTGGTGCCACGGAGCCCGAGCCGGGCCGGAGCTGCAACCGCGGGGGCCAGGACCAGCACCGTCTCCGCGGGGGCCGGGCTGGAGCTGCGGGGCCAAAGCGGGGGCCGGGACCGGGCTGGGGCTGGGGGCGCTCGGCTGGGGGGTGCCAGGCTGGAGGGAGCCGCGCTCCGGGACCAGGAGCTGTGCTGGAGGGAGCCGCTGAGCCTGCCACACCTCCCCCCGCGCCCCAGCTTGCCTGCCTGCCTGCTGCTTGTTCAGGCTTCCCGCGAACATCTGATTTGCGGGAAGCAGGGGAGGGGGAGGAGAAGGGGAGGCGGAGCAGGAGAGGAGGGGGAAGTGAGCTTGGGCCAGAGCTTTTGTTAAATAAAGCCCTTTATAGAACCGGTTGTCTTGGAACAACCGGTTCTAAAAGGCCTGCTAAATTTAACAACCGGTTCCTGCGAACCAGCTCAAGCTCACCACTGGGCGTGGCCCAGCTGCAGCCACTTCCCAATCAGCCCAGCTTAGTAGCTCCCAGCCACAACCTTCCCTCAGGGCTGCTTTAAGCCCTTCAGTGCAGGAGCAGGGTAAGCACTCTGCTACAAGGCCCAGATCCATAAAGGTATTTAAAGTTCCTAACTTCCATTGAAATCAGTGGAAGTTATGGGCTCAAATATCTTTGTGGATCTGGGCTCAAGACCTCTATCTACAAAGTACGAATACTGCATTTTTCATGCCAAGAAACTGGCTCTCAAGGCAAACCTATCATTACCAGGGCCACGCCTATCATTACCAGGGCGACGGGGGGGCCACCGAAGTGCCAGGTCCCGCTTCAGTGGTAATTCGGTGGCCGGGGGCCCCCATTGCGGGTCTTTGGGGCACTTCGGCGGCGAGTCCCAGAGCGGAAGGACCCCCCCGCCGCCAATTTACCGCCGAAGCGGGGGCCCCCCGCCGCTGAAGACCCCAGGCCCCCTGAATCCTCTGGGTGGCCCTGATCATTACTCCTTAAAGTCAACTCCATAACCAATAAATCACAGCACATAGTGCTACAATCATCTTGACCCAAGCAATAGCACTAAGTATACTTTCAGTGTCTATACCAGCACTATAAATATAAAAACAAAAGTGAAGCTCTGATGAAATAAAGCATGTTACTTGTGGTCTAGCACCTGGCTATTTCAAGGCTTTAAAGTCATAAGTATCTAAGTGGATCAGGTAGTGTATACCTGAGCCAAGCAAGACAAAAAGTCATTCTTCAGCCCTCAGGCTACACTTCCTAGGAATAGAAATGGCCTCTTTTACTCATTTCTTCAGTAAATATATCAAAGCTGACTTGTAAGCCTCATCCAATGTTGTTTTGGGGACAACGATGTTGCATGATATAGTAACTCAGGAAAAAGACTCTATGCATATTTATTTCAAGTTGTTTTATGTTAGGCTAAGTTGTTTTACCTACTTACACACAGATAATAAAATCCAGCTGTAGGATCTGTGGTCCTTACTATGCTGAAGAATAGGAGAATTTAGATGTGCTTACCGCAACATTTTCATTCTTCAAAAAGTAAGATCCACAAATGTGACCCATGCTGGGTAAGATAAAAGAATCATTATCCAGTAGCTAAGTGAGTAACAAATCTCAGTTTAGTAAATAGGGCCCAGATTCACAAAGGGACTTAGTCATTGTGATGCTGAGAGTTGTGGCACCTAAAAGTTAGAAAATCTCAGCAACACTGTGATCCACAAAGTCTGAGTTAGGCACCTTAGCTCCCTATACAATGAACGGGGACAGATAGGCGATTCATAAAACTAGCATGCTAGGCAGGAGAGTTGCCTGAGCTAGCCAATGGGAGATGCAAAGGAGAGGGGTGTGTGCTTATCCCCAAACCTGTCATGGAGATAGGTGCCTAAGTCCAGGCATAAATAAACCTGCCTAAATAGCATGATCTTACCCCCTCCATACTGTCCAGCAGAGGGGATCTTATGGTATGTCTACACTGTAGTAAAACACCCACACGTGGCCTGTGTTGGGTGACTTGGGATAAAGTCTATAAAATTGCAGTGTAGACAATCTGGCTTGGGAGCCCGAGCGCAACCCTGAACGTCTACACTGCAGTCTTATAGCCCTGAAGCCCAAGCCATGTGAGCCTTAGCCAACTGACACCAGCCAGCTGTGGGTGTTTTGTTGCAATGTAGATATACCTTTAGAGTCCCAGTGCATGATACATGCCTCAGAATAAGGCTTCTCTAGTCTAAGTAATATGCATTTAGAATTTTCTTCTGAATTTCAAATGTCCTTGTTGCAGCAGATAGTGCTTGCCTTTAACCTAGGCAGTTATTATAGTTACTATTTGGGAGGAAAAACTAATTGGGTGTCATGTTTTTAACAAATTTTACCACCCTAACATGCATCAACATAAGATTTGGTTTGGTTAGAAATTATTAGATAAATGTTGTTTGTCATAATCATTAAAGGCCAGATTGTGCCACCCTTATCCGTATTGAGTAGTACCTTGCAGCATGAATAAGGGTGGCACAATCTGGCAAACTATCAGACTTGAAAGAAATTGTATGCATTGATAAAACTTCTGAGGCAGATTGTGAAAACAATTGAGTTCAAGAGGAACCCAGTGTGCATGTATGTTCACCACACAGTTGGTTAATGGAGATTTGGTAGACATTTGTGAGTTGCAGGAGGTAGACATGATGATTTTTTTCTCCTTCATCCATAACACAGTTGAAATGTTTATCCTTTTTTATTTAACCCCCCAAAAAATGTATATTTGATAACTGATCTAAATTATGTTGGAGACATCCGGTTTTCTTTGTGACAATTGATAGACTTCCTTTGTTTTTGTATTTTAGAATAATGGCAGTTCCAAGTACAGTAATTTATTTTACCAGCTACGATCAACTGAGTGAAGTTTTGATATCTAAACTAGGAAAAGACAGTGACTACATTCCAGTTCTTGCAGGCTCCATAAGTAGATGTGAGTCATAAATTATCTGTATATTATGGTATTTTCTTTACTATTCCTTTCCCAGCTATTTTACATTTTAAGGCAAATTTGCTATCATTCGCAACTTAATAGTACTTCTCCCCTTGTGTCAGGATGTTTCACCATCACCTATTTGTGGACCAGAAGGGAATCAAGGCTCTCCATCTCTTCTGGGTTCCAGTCTAGGGACCCTGTTGTGAGCAGCTAAGGTCTGCTACTTCAGGCTTCTTGTTACCTTTGTGGATTTCTGTTAGGCTTTTTCTCTGGGTTGACTGTAGCTCTACCTCTTTCTAGACCTTTCCTCCATTCTAGTAACCAGAGAGGGACTACAGAGGTCTTTTTCTGGCCACCCTCTTAGCTGGGCTTTCTCCCTTTATGCACACCACCCAACTCCTTCCCCAGCTGGGCTTCACCTTCATTTGGACCTGGCCCACCCTCCAGGTGCAACTAGGTTTTCTAATTGCTCTCTGTCTCTAGTTAACTATTTCATTACCTGGGTAGGGTGCTACCGCATCATATGCTGCTAAAGACAAATTAATTTCATTCTCATTCTTTGTCTAATGAACAGTAAATAACATTGATCACACTCTTTTTCCTTTGCTAGTAACCTTTAAACTAATTTGAACTTACGCATCTTTTTGCTTCTTTATGATGTATAAAGAGCTAGATTTTTTTAAAAAAACTTTTTTTCTGCATATTGTACACAAGAATTTCTGGTCTTCTATCTTCTGGTTTTCCTAGGAGTCCTTAGGGACACTGGAGAACTGGTAGGATTGGGCTGTGATAGATATAGAACATGGTAGCTGATTCAGAGGGTACTGGATTTTTATTAAAATTGTTTAAAGATCTTTGATTGTCAAATAAACATCCTGTAAACAATTGGGAGACAACATACTGGACTTGATCATTGCAGTATTTGAAGTCAACGAGTTAACTTCCCCCTATATTTACTAGCGGAGTTCCTCAAAATTCAGTCTCGGGACCAATCTTGCTAAATATTTTTATTAATTACTTTGGCACAAAAAGTACGAGTGTTCTAATGAAATTTGCTGGTGATATAAAATTGGGAGGCATTGTCATTACAGAGGAGAATCGAAATATTATACAGGGACATTTGGATGATCATGAAGACTGGAGTGACAGAAATGAAATAAAATTCAATAATACAAAGTGCAAGGTGATGCACTTAAGGGCTAATAATAATAATTTCTGGTACTGCTGGGTGCTTATTAGTTGGAGGTGACAAAACAGGAGGGAGACTCCAGGTGTGTGGGTTGATCACAAGATGACTGTAAGCCACCAATGTGATGTGTTTATGAAAAAGGCAAATACAATCCTAGGATACATTAGGCAAGGCATTTCCAGTAGATATAGAGAAGTATTAATGCCATGGTAAAGGGCAAACCAAGGGCACTGATAAGACCTCATTTGGAATACTGTGTGCAGTTCTGGTCACCCATGTTCAAGAAAGATTAATTTAAACTGGAACAGGTGCAGAGAAGAGCTACTAGGATAATCAGGGGAATGGAGGGCCTATATTATGAGAGAATACTGGATGAGCTTTCCAGACTACTGTACCCCTTTCAGGAATCTGGTTTGGTTATTCCCAAGTTACACCTCACTTAAAATCTGCTTCCTTACAAAATCAGACATAAAAGTTTCACAGCATACTATTACTGAAAAATTGCTTAGTTTCTCATTTTTACCATACAAAATAAATCAATTGGAATATAAATATTGTACTTACATTTCAGTATAAAGTATATAGAGCAGTATAAACAAATCATTGTCTATATGAAATGTTAGTTGTATTGACTTTGCTAGTGCTTTTTATGTACCCTGTTGTAAAACTAGGCAAATATCTAGATGAGTTGATGTACTTCCTGGAAGACCTCTACGTACCCCAAGAGGTATGCCTACCCTGGTTGAGAGTCACTGTGATAGAGGGTATGATTGTTGTCTATAAATTCATTAGGGAGGTAAAGATCAGGAAGAGTGAAGAGCTGTTTTAGCTAAAGGACAATGTTTACACAAGAACAAATGGTATAAACTGGCCAAGAACAAATTCAGGCTGGAAATTAGAAGAAGGTTTGTAACCATGACAGTAGGATGAGGTTCTGGAACAGCCTCCCAATAAGAGTTGTAGGAATAAACAACTCAATTAGTTTAAAGAGCGAGCTGATCCAATTTATGACTGTAATTCTATGACAGAGTTGCTTGTGGTGGTATGGAGGAGGGCTCAACAGTCCTGGGGCTCACTTCTGGATTATGTCTTATGTTCTTAAAAGCTCATGCTTCAAGGGTTCAGCCAGCCATCTGCAGGGGTCAGGAAGGGATTTCTTTCGTCCACCGATGTAGTCTGGGAGATTTATTTTGTGTGTTTTCTTTCTTAATTTCCTTCCTCTGAAGCATCAGGGATGGCCATGTCCGGACATTGGATAGGGACAGCCAGTGCTGTGAGGTGGTATTGAGTATACTCTCTTTCAGGTGCATGGCTGGTTAGTTCTTGCTCATGTCCTTGTGGTAACTGATCACAATGTGTGGGGTTAGAAAGGAATTTCCTCCATGTTAGATTGGCAGTGACCTGGGAATGTTTTTTTTGTTTTTTTGTTTTTTTTTTCCTTTGCAGCATGTCAGTGTGGATCACATGCCAGGATTGTTTGGTTCTATCTCATTTAATCATTTCCCTGCCACTGCGGGGGCCTCAGGCATCGGTGCACCTTAGTCCTTACTGTTCTTTGCCTGTGGCACATAAGCTAGTTTCCCATGGGCTGTAATATTTTGGTCTAATTTCAGTGGTTGGGTTTAGTGTGCAGATGTTAGGTTGTTCGTGGTCTGTGATGTACAAGAGGTCAGACTAAATGAGCTGGTGGTCCCTTCTGGCCTTAACTCTATGAAATATCCTTATCAGCTTGGATGATAGTGAAGAGGTTTGTTTGTTAACGAGTCCCCAGTCTGTACTTTTTCAGTTAAGGGGGGAGAGAACTCACAGTATACATATCTGAGATCTGAGTCTTTCAACAAATGGAACACCAGACTTGATATTCCTGATATTTCTAAAGTAAACAAAACAAATAGAAAAGGTACTTAAAATACAAATATTTTAAAAAATAAATAATTTAAAATTAAGCTATCTTTTATACACCACAAAGAAGCGCACCCCAAAAAAAAAAAAAGGGCAGGCTCATGTTTTCCCCTTTGTAGGTCACTTTTAAGGCAGACCTGGATGATTCACCACCTGCCCCACACTCATCTGCACCAGACAAAACAGTGACGCTGTCTACCCCTATGACACCAGATGACCTGAAACAGTTCCAAGAACTCTTCAAAAGAGTAGCAAACAGCCAAGAAATTGCCTTACATGAAATGCAAGAGAAACAACATAAGTTGTTAAAAATCTTACAACTGGCATCATCGACCAAGATTGCCCTCCCCATGGATGAGGCTATAATAGAGCCTGCGGAGGTAATATGGCAAACATCGGCACCACCCACCAACAAAAGGGCTGTCAGGAAATACTTCGTTCCAGCCAAAGGCATAGAATTTTTGTTTTCACACCCTCAAGCCTGCTCTCTGGTAGTAGAGGCTGCTAATCAGTGCAGTAAACAGTCTCATTTCCACTGCTCACTACAAGATAAAGAACACAAGAGACTGGACCTCTTTGGGCGGAAAGTTTACTCATCAGCCACCATTCTGCTTAGAGTTGCCAACTATTCTGCTCTACTAGCAAATTACGACTACTTGAACTATTGTAAAATACAAGAGTTTGTGGAGGACCTCCCCAAGCATAAATGTCCTCAACTCACTGCCATTATCAACAAGGGTCATTTAATAGCCCACACACCACTGCAAACCTCGATGGATGTAGCGAATACAGCGGCCCAAACAACCACAACATCTGTGGTTATGAGAAGAACATCATGGTTGCAGGCTTCGGGAATCCCAAAAGAACTACAGCTGAAAGTGGAGAATCTCCCCCTCACTAGGCATAAACTATTCTCATAGCAAACAGACGGCGTCCTCCATACCATGAAGGCCTCCCGAGCAATGCTGCATACACTAGGCATACACCCACTGCCTGACAAACACCCTCGCTTTACACCATACCAGAGGTCACAAGACACCTCGTTTAACCATCGTCAACCACGATACTTCACTCAGAACAGACCCAAACAGTCTGTGGGCTCAGATACGATGAGCTCCACAGAACCAGGCGCCAACAGATACCCCATCCCACAATTTTGGTCACCGCCTACACCCATTTTACCATGCCTGGGCTTTGATAGCCACAGATCAATAGGTTTTGGAGATCATACAGTCTGGCTACACCATTCCTTTCACAGCCATCCCCCCCATTCTCCCCCCTTCAGGGACCCCTCTCATGAGCACCTTCTGCAACAGGAAATAGACCACCTCCTACTGCTGGGTGCTGTAGAACCAGTACCACATCAATACTGAGGGAGGGGGTTTTATTCCAAATATTTCCTGACAGAGAAGAAAGGAGGGGTATGGAGACCAGTCTTGGATCTCTGAAAACTCAACAGCTTCGTACACAACCACAAATTCAAAATGGTCACTCTGGCCACAATAATCCCAGCCCTAGACGCGGGCGGCTGGTTTGCAGCCCTCAACCTCCAAGATGTATACTTCCATATTACAGTGCATCCTGCGCACAGATGGTTCCTGAAGTTCACAGTAGGACCCAATCACTACCAATACAAAAGTAGTTACTCGCTTTGTGCAGTAACGATGGTTCTTCAAGATGTGTGTCCCTGTGAGTGCTCCACTACCCCACTCTCTTCCCCTCTACTTCGTAGTTCACACAGCTGAGCTCTGTGGTAGAGAAGGAACGGAGGGGATGCTTGGGGGAGCACACGCTACAGGAGGTGCCAACGGCTGCATGAGATGACTCCTGTGCATGCCCTTCCCCTGGCCAAGTACTGCTGCGAGAAATCTCTGATCTCCGGTGCAGGGTCAGACCCTTATCTAGAGTGGAGCACCCACAGGGACACACATCTCGAAGAACCATCGTTACTGCACAACATGAGTAACTTCTTCTTGCCATCCGTAGAAACCTTCAGGAGAGGATTTCAGAGTATCTCTATGAAAATTTCATCAAAATTTCTTAGGAGGATACAAGGGACATCCTTATGTGTATAAAAAAAAATGATGTGCATGCCCTCCCCAATCTAACCCAACAGGGGAATGAAAAGCAGATGCAAGCTCTACCTCTGTTTGTTAATAATGAAAAGTCGATACCTGTGTCTTGTTAACCTGGGGCTGAGCTGGGCACCATCTTTTCATTTTGTGACATTGCACTCCATATGCTTTGTGGAAATATGCTTATGAATATGACATAACCAGAATATGCTTTACGCTAAATACCCCTTGTATGGTACCATTAGAAAGCTTGTAATCTACTAAGTGTGTTCATCCTATTTGTTAGCATGTATTATTTCTATATCTGGAGTTAGGAGAATAAGATATAAACTTGTATCACTGATGGAAACATATTAAGTGGAGGCCATTAAGGGTGCTCCAGAAACAATCAGTTGTAAATGGCCCTAGTTACTTGAAAGCCTTCCTGTGTACATGTGGGCCAGCCCATGGGGAATGGAGACTAGGATCTTACAGTGACATGTGACCATGTCACCTGATGATGAAATCCATCTTAAATCTGGTACTTTTTCATTTAGAAGAGAGTAGGGGACAAGCAGAGACAAAAGATTCCAGCCTTGTGCCAAAGCTATAAAAGGGGGTAGAGCAGGACAAAAAGGGCTGCCAGTCATGAGAGAACCCCTTCTTACCACCTGAGATGTATGCTGGAACTAACAAGTAATGTACCAGGGAAAAGGATTGGTCCCAGACTAGGAAGGAGTCTAGTCTGTGAAAGAAGCATATTGGAACATCTTTGAGGGTGAGCTATTACCTGTAATCAGTTTCTTAATGTATTAGGCTTAGATTTGCATGTTTTTGTTTTATTTTGCTTGCTGACTTGCTTTGTTCTGTCTATTACTTGGAACCACTTAAATCCTATTTTTTATACTTAATAAAATCAATTTTGTTTATTAATAAATCCAGAGTAAGTGATTAAAACCTGGGGGAGCAAACAGCTGTGCATATCTCTCTATCTGTGATATAGAGGGTGGACAATTTATGGATTTACCCTGTATGGATTTATCCAATTTATGGATTTATACAGATTAAAACAGATTTATTTGCGGTTCAGGCTCCAAGAAAAGCTGAAAGTACCTGCTGTCTACTCCAGGCAAAAGCGTGTCTAGTGTGTGGAGCTGGTATGGCTGGTTGGGCACTTGCACACGACAAGGGGGAGCTGCTAGGTGTGCTCATGAATTTGGCAATCGGGAAAAGGCATTTAAAAATATGGGGGTGTTTTAAAGGATGGTGGTGGCTTCTGGTTTCCGTGGCAGTGCAATTCATAATTGTGACCAGAGCGGTCACTGTTGGGTATTGCATGCCCACTGCTGGAGAACTGTTAAGGTTGACGTAGGTCACACAGTGTCTACACTCTCACTGCGTTGATCTCAGTAGGTCTACCGTCACTCAAGGCAGTTCTGGGACGTGGTTTTACTGAGTCACTATAACAGGGCGCTTACGTTGGCCAGAGACAAATTTGAGTGTAGATACATGCATTAACAGGTTGACTGAAGGCAACTTACATCAACCTAAGTTTGTAGTGTAGACCAAGTATTAGCATGAAGCAAGCCACAGTCGAATGTATAGCTCACTAGTTTGTCACACACTTACTGGCTATGGGGACTCTGCTACCATGCACTAAAAGTTTTGTAGTGTGCGTTATGGAACTTTTAGTATGTGGTAGCATGGTCCACAAAGCCAGCTGGTATGCGGCAAACTAGTGCAATTTGTCACACTCAGAGGGTATGTCTACAGTCTAGTGGCACAGCTATGGTGCTGCACCTTTGCTGCTGTAGTGTTAGGATGCTTCCTACATCGATGGAAGGGTTTTTTCTGACCGTACAGATAATCCACCTCTCTAAGAGATGGTGTCTCAGTTGACAGAAGAATTCCTCCATTGGCATAGCTGCTATGTCTACACTGGGGTTGGGTGGACCTAACTACATTGCACAGAGCACAAAAATTTTCACAGCCTTGTGCAATGCAGTTAGGTCAACCTAAGTTTTATATGTAGACCATGCCTAGGTCTGTATGAAGACATAGCCTCTCATCTTGTGGCTGAAAGGAACCAAAAATATAGGGGGGGGGGGAAGAAATATTGGATTATTTTTAGTGTTTGGACAATTGCTCTGTTAACAGAATTGACTGTTTTTAAGTCCTTCTAATGAACCTTAATCTTTTTCCATTTTCAGTGGGTTCATTAACTGTAGTAAGTCCACTGGAGTTGATCAGAACTAAAATGCAGTCCCGCCAATTATCTTACAAGCAACTGCATATATGCATCAATAATACATTGGCCAAAGATGGTTGGCTTTCACTCTGGAGGGGCTGGGGTCCCACTGCTCTGAGAGATGTACCTTTCTCAGGTAAGGGTTTATCTTACATCAAAGTTTGTGTTATGGAGAATACTTACTTGTCAATTCCTTTACATTTTTTCCTTATACACCACTACCTCGATATAACGCCACCCGATATAACAATTTGGATATAACGTGGTAAAGCAGTGCTCCGGGAGGGCGGGGCTGCGCACTCAGGTGGAGCAAAGCAAGTTCAATATAACACGGTTTCACCTATAACGCGGTAAGATTTTTTGGCTCCCGAGGACAGTGTTATATCAAGGTAGAGGTGTACTTTGATAACATTATAGCATGTGGCTCTAAGTAAGGTTGAGAGTGCTTTACTGTTTTAAGTGCTTTAAAATCCATGTGCTGAATTGGACTGTCTTGAAATTTGCTGTGCCTCATGGGGATGTGGAGTAAGATTTAAAGGTTCAAATTTGGAGTAACTTGAGCAAGGAGTTCCCCACATATAGTCCTCCTAAAAAAAAGTTTACAGTATCACCTGCTTTTTCTAACTTTTTTTTTTTTGCACACAGCTGGGGTTCAAACTGGTTACTTCTGATCCTCCCCAAACTGGTTTCACTCACTCAAGATTTATTTTAGCAAATGTATGACACCCACTGACCTTTTGGGGAAGCAATGTTTCAAAAGCCACTGGGGGTTAAGTTTGTAATTCCAGCTCCGCTTAAGGTAAATGGATCTACCAATGAGAGTGAAACGTGCATGTGCAGCAAGACTGGGTCTCTGTTGCAAGTTAGAGGCTTTGCAGACAGTCTAATGCCAGTAACTTAGTGGGCTCAATGTGATATGCTGTGGCCATTGAACCTTACCAGCACGCAATGTACTGTGAGTTTGAGTCCTGTCCTTGGCAACTTTCAAAGCATGTGTGTTGTGCATGTTACTTTCTGTCAACATTCTGCCTTTTTGGAGCCTTATTGGGAAGTTTTGTCCAGAGATCAGTATTTCTGATTTTAGAGCCAATATTTTCTATGATTCCTTCAATAAGGGATTGTCATCAGAGGGAGTTTTGCTATCTGGAGCTCAGGAGCACTGATAGAGAAGAACAAAAATGGGGAAGGGGAAAGTTAGGCACCCTTCTCTCCAGTGACATTCCTGGGGAGGAAGGGAAGTGGAGCCATCTGTGCCCTCCCACATTCTTCCCCTACAAATATTCCCCTCCTTCCAACAATTCTTCCTCATGAGGCTCCAGAGATCTCCTTCCCTCCACTGCTTCCTGATCCCAGGGAAGGAACCTACAACTTCCCTCCTTCCCCATGCTGCCTCCAACAGTAGGGAAAGGGCTCAAGGCTCACCCTTCTCCTGATGCTGCTGCTCGTATGGGAAAGGGGAGGGCAAACCAAGAAGTGTGAGGAGGAAAGGAGCTGTTCAGTGGGGGATGTAAGGGGCACTTCAGCTCTACCCCTCAAACTTTGACAGCCATGCCCCCCTTTTGTCCCACCTGCAGAAAATGCTCCCAGACTCCAAGGCAGCCCTGGTCTAAACTACGAGTTTAGGTTGAATTTAGCAGCGTTAGATCCACATGCCGAAGCTGTTGTTTTTGACTTAAAGGGCTGTTAAAATCGATTTTGGTACTTCTCCCCCAACGAGGGGATTAGCGCTGAAATCGACCTTGCCAGGTTGAATTTGGGGTAGTGTGGTTGCAATTCGATGGTATTGGCCTTCAGGAGCTATCCCAGAGTACTTACTCCCTTGTGGCTGCTCTGGACAGTGCTCTCAACTCTGATGCACTGGCCAGGTAAACAGGAAAAGGCTCACAAACTTTTGAATCTCATTTCCTGTTTCGCCAGCATGGCGATTTGCAGCTGAGTGCAGATCTCATCAGCAGAGGTGACCATGATGGAGTCCCAGAATTGCAAAAGAGCTCCAGCATGGACCAAACAGGAGGTACAGGATCTGATCGCTGTATGGGGAGATGAATCCATGCTATCAGAACTCGGTTCCAAAAGACAAAATGCCCAAACATTTGAAAAAATTTTCAAAGGGCATGAAGGACAGAGGCTATAACAGGGACCCGCAGCAAACTGCCGCTCTGGATCAGAGCCCCAGACATGCCGCTTCTATGATGAGCTGCATGCCATTCTAGGGGGTGCCCCTACAACTACCCCACACCCCGCTTTGACTTTGTCAATGGAGTAGCACGCAACAGGGATGTGGGTTTTGGGGATGAGGAAGATAGCTCACAGCAAGGAAGTGGAGAAACTGTTTTGCCCAACAACCAGGACCTGTTTCTCACCCTGAACCTGGAGTCAGCACTCTGCAACCCACCTAAGGCTGCCTCCTGGACCCGCCAGGCGGAGAAGGGACCTTTGGTGAGTGTACCTTTGTAAATATTATACATGGTTTAAAAGCAAGCGTGTTTAATGATTAATTTGCCCTGGCATTCGCGGCCAATACAGCTACTGGAAAAGTCTGTTAACGCGTCTGGGGATGGAGCGGAAATCTTCCAGAGACATCTCCATAAAGCTCTCCTGGATATACTCCCAAAGCCTTTGCAAAAGGTTTCTGGGGAGGGCAGCCTTATTCCGTCCTCCATGGGAGGACACTTTACCACGCCAGGCCAGTAGCACGTAGTCTGGAATCATTACATAACAAAGCATGGCAGTGTATGGTCCCGGTGTTTCCTGGCATTCAAACAGCGTCTGTTCTTTATCTCTGTTATCCTCAGGAGAGTGATATCATTCCTGGTCACCTGGTTAAAATAGGGAGATTTTATTAAGGTGACATTCAGAGGTGCCTGTTCCTGCTGGGCTGTTTGCCTGTGGTTGAACAGAAATGTTCCCTGCTGTTAGCCACGCGGTGGGGGGAGGGATGAAGCAATCATCCCAGAGAATTGGTGGGGGGGTTAGTTGGGTTTGTGCTGCATGTTAACCTGAAAACCACAGCCCCTCCTCCTTTTAAATGGCCAACCCATTTTAAATGACCAACCCAACGGCTGCTTGGTATGGGAAATGAGGGCGCTGCTGTTTGAAACCATTCCCACATGTTATGAAGGTTAAAGAAGCCAAAAGACTGTATCTTACCATGGCTGCCTGCAAGCCAAATTCTGTTGCTTGGCCCTGCGTGAAAGATCTCACACCAAACTGGCATACCCTCAATAAGAGGCAAAATGCGACCTTGTACCGAAAGCACATGTGCTATGTAATGTTAACAGCAAGGTTTACTGTGAAAGAGTCTACCCATTGTTCTCTAAAATGTGTCTTTTCAACTACCACTCTCCCTTTTTTTTCCTCCACCAGCTGCAAATGTTTCAACGCTCACACTATCTTCTCCTTCCCCAAGGCTAGCGAAGATTAGAAGGTGAAAAAAACGCACTCGCGATGAAATGGTCTCTGAGCTCATGCAGTCCTCCCACACTGAGAGAGCCCAGCAAATGCGTGGAGGCAGATAATGTCAGAGTCCAGGAAAGCACAGTATGAACACAAGGACAGGTGGCAGTCTGAAGATGATAGGTGGCGTCAGCTTGGTGACAGAAGGCAAGAGGCAATGCTGAGGCTACTGGAAGAAGAAACTGATATGCTCCGGTGTATGGTTGAGGTTCAGGAAAGGCAGCTTGAGCACAGACTGCTGCTACAGCCCCTGTGTAACCAACCGCCCTCCTCCCCAAGTTCCATAGCCTCTTCATCCAGATGCCCAAGAATGCGGTGGGGAGGCCTCTGGGCACCCAGCCACTACACCCCAGAGGACTGCCCAAGCAACAAAAGGCTGGCGTTTAATAAGTTTTAAAGTGCAGTGTGGCCTTGTCCTTCCCTCCTCCCCCACCCCTTCTTGGCAGTTATCCCCTTATTTGTGTGATGAATTAATAAATAGTACATGAATGTGAAGCAACAATGACTTTATTGCCTCTGCAAGTGGTGATCAAAGGGGGGAGGGGAGGGTGGTTAGCTTAAATGCAGGGCTGACTTTAGCCAGTGCGGGGCCTGATTCCTGGGGGCAGGCAGGGCTTGTACTCACCGGGCGGCGCTCCCAGTCTTTGGCAGCACTTCGGATTGCCGGCCAGGAGAGCGGGGCTGCAGGGCTTGCCGCCCTCCGGCCGGGGCCACAGAGCCGTGGGGCTGCCGCCCTCCTGTGGGAGAGCGGGACCGTGGGGCTTCCCGTGCTCTGGCTGGCGCTCCAGCCGGGAGGGGGGGCCATGAGGCTTGCCGGTGCTCTGGCCAGGGGAGCAGGGCTGCCGAAGATCCCGGCAGAGCTGACCGCCGCCAGGGTGAGTAAAAAAAAAGGTAAAAGGCGCCTACGGCGTGGGGCCCGATTCTGGGGAATCGGGCAAATTGGCCTAAAGCCGGCCCTGCTTACAGGGAAGTAGAGTGAACCATGGGGCGGGGGTGGGGTTCATCAAGGAGAAACAAACAGAACTTTCACACTGTAGCCTGGCCAGTCATGAAACTGATTTTCAAAGCTTCTCTGATGCGCACCGCGCCCTCCTGTACTCTGCTAACCGCCCTGGTGTCTGGCTGCGCATAATCAGTAGCCAGGCAATTTGCCTCAACCTCTCACCCCGCCATAAATGTCTCCGCCTTACTCTCACAGATATTGTGGCGTGCACAGCCAGCGGTAATAACAATGGGAATATTGGTTTTGCTGAGGTCTATCCAAGTCAGTAAACTGTGCCAGCGTGCTTTTAAACGTCCAAATACACATTCTACCACCATTCTGCACTTGCTCAGCCTATAGTTGAACAGCTCCTGACTACTGTCCAGGCTGTCTGTGTACAGCTTCATGAGCCATGGCATTAAGGGATAGGCTGGGTCCCCAAGGATAACTATAGGCATTTCAACACCCCCAACGGTTATTTTCTGGTCTGGGGAGAAAGTCCCTTGCTGCAGCTTTTGAAACAGACCAGAGTTCCTGAAGATGCAAGCATCATGTATCTTTCCTGGCCATCCCACGTTAATATTGGTGAAACGTCCCTTGTGATCCACCAGTGCTTGCAGCACCATTGAAAAGTACCCCTTTCGCTGGCTTGGTGCTCCGGTGCCAAGATAGGGATATGGGTTCTATCGCCCCACCACAGTTAGCGGATGGCTTTGCTGCAATGGGATCCCTATGACCTGCACATTTCCCAGAGTCACTACCCTTGATAGCAGCAGCTCTTTGATTGCGTTGGCTGCTTGGATCACAGCAGCCCCCACAGTAGATTTGCCCGCTCCAAATTGATGCCTGACTGACCGGTAGCTGTCTGGCTTTGCAAGCTTCCACAGGGCTATCGCCACTCGCTTGTGAACTGCGAGGGCTGCTCTCATCTTGGTATTCTTCAGGAAGGAGGAAAGCAAGTCACAGAATTCCATGAAAGTGCCCTTACGGATGCGAAAGTTTCGCAGCCACTCGGTATCGTCCCAGACATGCAACACTATGCGGTCTCACCAGTCTGTGCTTGCTTCCCGGGCCCAGAAACGTTTTTTCCATGGCATGAACCTGCCCCATTAACACCATGATGTCCACATTGCCGGGCCCACACTTTGAGAGAAGTCTGTGTCCATGTCCTCATCACTCCCGTCACTGCGCTGCTGTCGCCTATTTACCTGTTTTTGCTTTTGCAGGTTCTGGTTCTGCATATACTGCAGGATGATGCGCATGGTGTTTATAGTGCTCATAACTGCGGGCTCCATGATTGCCATGCTATGGCGTCTGCGCTGAAAAAAGGCACGAAACGATTGTCTGCTGTTGCTCTGATGAAGGGAGGGGTGACTGATGACATGACTTCCAGGGTTGTCACAAAAATGGCCCCCTCAAGGATTGAGCTCACAACCCTGGGTTTAGCAGGCCAATGCTCAAACTGCTGAGCTATCCCTTCCCCTGCAATTCACGGAGGGAGGGAAGGGGGAGTAAATGAATGCAAAACAAATTTGGTGTCTGTTGTTTTGATCCACTCCATCTCTCTTATACATCTTAGGCTGGCAGCAGATGGTGCAATATGACTGATAGCCATCGTCGTCTCCTGGCTGCTTGCCAGAAGACGGTGCAGTACAACTGCTGGCCATTGTCATCTCCAATTTATGTCCAGGCGCCCCCAGCCAACCTCATCGAGGCCAGCCAGGAGCACACACATCTGCCCAGGCACCCCTCGACCAACCTCACCGAGGTAGGCTAAAAGAGCACCCAGGAGATGACGACGATGGCTACCAATCGTAATGCACCATCTGCTGCCAAAAGGCAATGAGCTGCTGCTGTGTAGCACTGCAGTACCATGTCTGGCAGCACCCAGGAGACACACGGTGACGGTGGCTGAGCGGGCTCCATGCTTGCCGTGATATGTTGTCTGCACGGGTAACCCAGGAAAAAAGGTGCGAAACAATTTATTGCCATTGCTTTCATGGGGGGAGGATGGGCTGATGACATTTACCCAGAACCACCAGTGACAATGTTTTTGCCTCATCAGGCATTGGGAGCTCAACCCAGAATTCCAATGGGCGGTAGAGACTGTGGGAACTGTGGGATAGCTGCCCCCAGTGCAGTGCTCTGGAAGTTGACACTAGCCTTGGTACTGTGGATGCACTGTGCCGAGTTAATGGTCTTAAGTGGGGACACACACAATCGACTGTGTAAACTAGATTTCTAAAAAATCAACTTCTATAAATTCGACCTAATTTCGTAGTGTAGACATACCCTCAGTCTCTCCATCTTCTTTCCAGCTACTTAACTTTCAGAGTCCTGGCTATATCTTATCAATAGGGAGAAGGGCTGGGAGAAAGGACTAGATTGTGCTGATCATGCAAAGAGATGGGATTAGGACTGATGTGCAGCCAGTGCCTTTTGTGACAGGGGAAATTACTGCCAAGGAGTCAGAGGCACAGATGGGGAGAGCTTGACTGAGTTACATGAGGAAATGGAGATTTATTTATTTTGAAACAGGGAAATTAACTCCCCCAAAACTTCATTTATGCATATTAAGGTTGTTCAGTGCTGCCTTGTGCCCTTCCAGAATATGGAGAGTGACTAAATATAACCCTCTGAACACCAGGAAACACGAAGTAAGGTACATGCCACCTCTGCAATGCAACTTTAACTCTGCCCTCTTTGAGCAGTACCCTGGCACACCAATAACACACATACTAGCACTCAGAATTAGCTCTAGTTAACTCCTCTCGAGTTAGCCTAGCTTGAGTAAGAGTGGCTACATAGTGAAATAACACTCAAGCTGAACAGAATGATTGGACTAGCAATGCAGAGTTGCACTGTTCCCACTGCATTACCTGCTTGAGCATCAGCAACACTTGAACTTTAACCCGTATCCCCTGACAGACCAGCTAGCTTGAGTTTAAAGTGCCACCTAACTTGAGCTAGAGACTTGTGAGCAGACAGGAGTCAGGATAGGGGCAACACTGAAGTTATACCACAAGCCCACACGGCAGTGAAAACATACCCCCATATACTGCAGAATGCCTTAGGAACTGAGCACTGTTGGACAAAATTTCACACTTTCTCTTGATAAGGCAAAACTTGGGTCAGGCATAACAAACAGCTGTCTACAGCTGGCCTACATGCAAACACTGAGACTACTCCACACAAATCACCCCAGACTTGGAACATAAAATAATGGCCATACTGGTCAGACCAAAGGTATTCTGTCTTCCGACAGTGGCCAATGCAGGTGCCCCAGAGGGAATGGACAGAACAGGTAATCATCAGGTGATCCATCCTGTAGCCCAGTCCCACCTTCTGGCAAACCGAGTCTAGGGACACCATCCCTGTCCATCCAGGCTAATAGTCATTGATGGACCTATCCTCCATTGACTTATCTAGTTCTTTTTTGAGCCCTGTTATAGTCTCGGCCTTCACAACATCCTCTGGCAAGGCGTTCCACAGGTTGACTGTGCATTGTGTGAAAAAATACTTCCTTTTATTTGTTATAAGCCTGCTTCCTATTAATTTCATTTGGTGACCCCTAGTTCTTGTGTTATGAGAAGGAGTAAATAACACTTCCTTATTTACTTTCTCCACACGAGTCATGATTTTATAAACCTCTATCATATCCCCTCTTAGTTGTCTCTTTTCCTAGCTGAAAAGTCCCAGTCTTATTAATCTCTCCTCATATGGCAGCTGTTCCATATCCCTAATAATCTTTGCCCTTTTCTGAACCTTTTCCAATTCCAATACATCTCTTTTTGAGATGGAGGGACCACATCTACACTCAGTATTCAAGATGTGGGCAAATCATGGATTTATAATATAGGTAATATATTTTATGTCTTCTTATCTATCCTTTTCTTAATGATTCCCACCATTCTATTCGCTTTTTTGAATGCCGCTGCACATTGAGTGGATGTTTTCAGAGAACTATTCACAATGACTCCAAGATCTCTTTCTTGAGTGGTAACAGCTAATTTAGACCCCATCATTTTATATGTTTAGTTGGGATTATGTTTTCCAATGTGCATTACTTTGCATTTATCAACATTGAATTTCATCTGCCATTTTGTTGCCTAGTCACCTAGTTTTGAGAGATCCTTTTGTAGCTCTTCACAGTCTACCTGGGACTTAACTATCTTGAGTAGTTTTGTATGATCTGTAAATTTTGCCACTTCACCGTTTACCCATTTTTCCAGATCATTTATGAATATCTTGAATAAGACTGGGCCCAGTACAAACCTCTGGAGGACACCACTATTTACCTGTCTCCATTCTGAAAATTGACCATTTATTCCTATCCTTTGTTACCAATCCATAAGAGGACCTTCCCTGTTGTCCCATGACAGCTTACCTTACTTAAGAGCCTTTGGTGAGGGACCTTGTCAAAGGCTTTTTGAAAATCTAAGTACGCTGTATCCACTGGATTGCCCTTGTCCACATGCTTGTTGGCCCCCTCTGAGAATTCTAGTAGATTGGTGAGGCATGATTTCCCTTTACAAAAACCATGTTGACTCTTCCCCAACAAATTACGTTCATCTATATTTCTGACAATTTTGTTCTTTACTATAGTTTCAATCAGTTTGCCCAGTACCGAAGTCAGGCTTACTGGCCTGTAATTGCTGGGTTCACCTCTGGAGCCCTTTTTGAAAATTGGTGTCACATTAGCTATCCTCCAGTCATTTGGTACAGAAGCTGATTTAAATGATAGGTTACAGACTACAGTTAGTAGTTCTGCAATTTCATATATGAGTTCCTTCAGAACTCTTGGGTGAATACCATCTGGTCCTGGTGACTTATTACTATTTAGTTTATCAATTTGTTCCAAAATCTCCTCTAAGGACACCTCAATCTGGGGCAGTTCTTCAGTTTTGTCACCTAAAAAGAATGGTTCAGATTTGGGAATCTCCCTCACATCCTCATCTGTGAAGACTGATGCAAAGAATTCATTTAGTTTCTCTGCAAGGACTTTATTGTCCTTCTTTAGCATCTCGATTGTCCAGTGGCCCCATTGGTTGTTTAGCAGGCTTCCTGCTGCTGATGTACTTAATATTACTTTTTGAGTCTTTGGCTAGCTGGTCTTAATTCTTTTTTGGCCTCCTAATTATATCTTTACACTTCATTTGCCAGAGTTTATGCTCCTTTCTATTTTCCTCACTTCCAGTTTTTAAAGGATGCCTTTTTGCCTCTCACTGCTTCTTTTACTTTGTTGTTTAGCCATGCTGGCACTTTTTTGGTTCTTTCACTATGTTTTTTAATTTGGGGTATACATTTAAGTTGAGCCTCTATTATGATGTCTTTAAAAAGTTTCCATACAGCTTGCAGGGATTTCACTTTTTACACTGTACCTTTTAATTTCTTGCATAGTGTCAAGTATCATGGGGTAGCCGTGTTAATCTGTATCTACAAAAACAATGAAGAGTCCAGTGGCACCTTAAAGACTAACAGATTTATTTGGGCATAGGCTTTAGTGGGTAAAAAACCTCACTTCTTCAGATGCACGGAGAGAAAGTTACAGATGCAGGCATTATATAATGACACATGAAGAGAAGGGAGTTACCTCACAAGTGGAGAACCAGTGTTGACCGGGCCAGTTCAATCAGGGTGGATGTAGTCACCTCCTGCTTTTAATTTCTGTTTGACTGACTTCCTCATTTTTGTGTAGTCCCCCTTTCTGAAATTAAATGCTACAGTGTTGGGCTGCTTTGGTGTTTACCTTGCCACAGGGATGTTAAATTTAATTATATTATGGTCACTATTACCAAGCAGTCCAGCTATATTCCTCTCTTGGACCAGATCCTGTGCTCCACTTAGGACTAAATCAAGAATTGCCTCTCCTCTTGTGGGTTCCAGGACTAGATGCTCCAAAAAGCAGTCATTTAAGATATCAAGAAACTTCATCTCTGCATCCTGTCCTGAGGTGACATGTACCCAGTCGATATTGGGATAGTTGAAATTCCCCATTATTATTGAGTTTTTTATTTTAATAGCCTCTCTAATCTGAGCATTTCACAGTGACTGTCACCATCCTGGTCAGGTGGTTGATAATATATCCCTACTGCTATATTCTTATTATTAGAGCATGGAATTACTATCCATAGAGATTCTGTGGTACAGTTTGGATCATTTAAGATTTTTGATTCTACACTTTCTTTCACATATAGTGCCACTCCCCCAGCAGCATGACCTGTTCTATCCTTCCAATATATTTTGTACCCTGGTATTACTGTGTCCCATTGATTACCCTCATTCCAGCAAGTTTCTGTGCTGCCTATTATATCAATATCCTCTAGTTCACCCATCTTATTATTTAGACTTCTAGCATTGGCATATAAGCACTTCAAAAATTTGTCACTTTTCAGTTGTCTGCCATTACATGATATAATTGAATGGGACTTTTTTTCATTTGACTGTTTCTCATCAGATCCTACCTGTATTTTATCATCATCCATCCTCTCCTCCTTACTGGAACATAGAGAATCTCCATTAATAGATCCTCCTCTAAGGAATGTCTCTGTCGGAACCACATGCTCGTACGCACTTGTTGGCTTTCCTCCAGCCCTTAGTTTAAAAACTACTCTATGACTTTTTTAATTGTAAGTGCCAGCAATCTGGTTTCATTTTGGTTCTCCTTCACGCTTGCCCTAAGGATTTTCTCTGAGACATTGCCTTCACTGACCCCTCATTAGCCCCTGAAGACCACTGTCATATGTGCCACCAGACAGATGATAATCCCCATGACAAGAAGATACCCTTGTGTTCCTCTACTGCCACAGTCTACAGAATTTAGTGCTGAAATTAGGCATAGTTGATCTTTCAGGGTACACATGCACCTCTCATCATTCACAGCAACAATTCTGCCAGCCTGCTTCAGTTTATCCCACCTCCATTCAGTACAGCTGCACCTAACTCTGTGAATAGTTGTTGGAATTGGAGACAAAGAAATGCTGCAGTTAAAATGTGTGGAACACAGCACAAAATAATTGCACAGTATTGTAGTTGTTTCTCAGGTCTCTATTATGGAACCTACATTTACTGAGGCATTCCCAGTGGCTATTTTGCAGCTTCAGGGGAAGAGTTAAGGTCATGTTGAAGAGGTAGCATGTAGCTTAACTTTATATTTCCTGTTTTTCAGAGGGTTAAGTTAAGCTTAACACTCTCTGCATTATGAAACAGCACAATGCAGCACTGGGCAACCTTTGCTCTGTGTTAATAAAGTTTTTGTTTATAAAATGTGAATAGGAAGTAACACTGAAAATATACATAGAAATTTAACTAACTTTTTCAGTTAATTCATGAAGCCAGTAAATCACCTCATGCAAGCATAGAAGAATTTTAATTTTATTTTTCAGAATGAATCTGTCTTGGAACTGTATGTAGCACATCCTTTTAACTATAGACATGGAAGTTTGAAATAGTTTTTTGGAAATTCCCTACAGGAAATCCTGCCATCAACACAGACATTAGGTGTATATGTGATTTTTGAGCTGCTAGTGCTAATTTGCTTGATCTACTTCAGTGGTTCTCAAAGTTTTGTACTGATGATCTCTTTCACACAGCAAGCCTCTGAGTGCGACCCCCTACTCAGGGCTGGCTCAAGGCACCAGCGTTCCAAGCATGTGCTTGGGGCAGCACTTCTCAAGGGGCGGCATTCCAGCGCTTTGGAAGTGGCTCTTTTCAAGGGTAATTAGGTTTTACATACTATTAAAATAAAACCTATTTCCCCATGTTAATTTTCCCCCCTGCTGTTACTCACACCTTTTTGTCAACTGTTGGAAATGGGCCATCCTGATTATCATTACACAAGTTTTTTTTCTCCTGCTGATAATAGTCCACCTTTACCTGATTACTTTCTTTATAGTTAGTATGGCAACACCCATTTTTTCATGTCCTCTATCTATTGTGGCAGAGCTCTGACCTTGGTCCTGTGCGTCCTGCGCTTCTAGGCGGTTTATGCTAGCCTCAGTGGCTCACTGTGACCCTCCACATAGCCCTTCTCTCTCTAGGGCCAGGGTTACAGTCTACTGAGCCCTTTTCATCATAGGCCTGCAAGGAGGTTGGTGAGAGAACTCCCACAGTCTCTGTTCAGCCTCCTGTCCTGACAGGGACCTGACTTCCCCTTCCAGGAGATGTTCCTGTAGTGGTGGGTTGGGGGGAACCCGGGCCCGCCCTCTACTCCGGGTTCCAGCCCAGGGACCCTAATGGTAGCAGTTGTTGGCAGCCAACCTTTCACTGCCAGAGTTGCTACATTTCCCTGGGCCACTTCCCCACAGCTCTCCTGCTTTTCCCTTCTTCACCCTTACCTTAGGGTTCCTTTAACGATGGTTTGGGGGTGTCTTTAGTAACCAGCCCTTCAGCCACACTTCCTCTCCTCTGGTTCCCTGGCTCCCCTGCCTGACTGGAGTGAGCCCTTTTTATAGTAACAGCAGGGCCTTAATTAGAGTCAGGTGGTCACATTAACTGAATGGCCTCACCTGACTCTTTACAGGTTAATTAGAGTCAGGTGTTCTCATTAGCCTGGAGCAGCCCCTGCTCTGGTCAGTCAGGGAACAGAAAACTGTTAATCCAGTGGCCAGTATATCTGCCTTCTGCTATTCTGCTGTACCCAACTGGCCTGGGTCTATCACACTATATATCATCCTACTGTATTTTCCACTGCATGCATCTGATGAAGTGGGTTTTAGCCCACAAAAACTTATGCTCAAATAAATGTGTTAGTTTCTAAGGTGCCACAAGTACTCCTCGTTCTTTTTGCCGATACAGACTAACATGGCTACCACTTTGAAACCTGTTTTCCTCAAACAGTTTTAGAACTATCCTGCTGAAATCTTGGGCTGCCTTTCCAAAGTGTTTGAAAGATTGTCTAATTATCAGTGTAGCAAAGTTCCAAGATGAGCTCAGTGTCATTGTAAACCTCAACTTCAAGTAGCATCAAAACATTTTTGTTTTCCTCACAGAATAATAGGCACATTAGAGACAACCTTTATTGAGATGATCATTTAGAATTATTATAATAGTGAATATCCCTTTGGCTGTGTTTTGAATTCTGAGTATGGATGTGAGGAAGAGGAGAGTGTGTTCAGCCTTTTAAAGAAATTTTCAGATTTTTTTTTTCACTCTAACAGAAAATGGATTATTTTTTAAATTGAAAATTTGCTGTAGACTTAGTTCTCAATAAGTGCAAATGCCTTTGTACTCTAGGAATTTGGTTTAGAAATTAAGCTTTACAACCACATTTGGTGAAAGTTAAATATGCAATTTTCTATTAATTTTAACAGCATATTGAATTATGATGTGTGACAAGTATGTATGGGTGTGCAATTTTGAACATTGACATAATTGTATATACATATTCTGCCATTTTTTACTAATATTACACATTCAAATAATTACATACTGTTTTCTATCTATTGATCTGTTGCTTAAAAAAAAAAGAACAGCATAGCTTTTGGTTGTGTATCCTACTCATTCAGTTTTTTCATAAATATGAGGACTACCACTTTCATTAGTGTCTTTTGTGCCAGTCTTCTCTTTCTTTCCCAGTCTCTTCTGTCTCCTTCCTTCTCTTTCTAAATTTGCATCCTTTTCTGTATTTCTGTCTCTCTCTCTCTCTCTCTCTCCTTTTTTGTTTTTGTTTGGATTTTTCTTCCTTTTCTTTGCTCTGGCATTCTTAGGGTAAGAGCATGCAAACAGTAGCATTTTTAGATGTCTAAGAGATAAAGAAGGGGAATGAATTAGTTCTTCTGTGTTTGGTACACAGATTTATGTTGCTTGTTGCAAGTTTCTGGTTTCGGAGATTTTTTTTTTCTATCTCCATAGCAATGTACTGGTATCACTATGAACGCATCAAGAAGCGGTTGTGCAAGACATTTGATGTACATGAACCAACATTTATGATCAGCTTTACTTCAGGGGCAGCAGCTGGCTCTGTAAGTCTGTTTCTGTTGCTGATATTCTAAGCAAACTTCTTCCTTGCATTAATCCCATCAGGTGGGGTTCTCTATAGTCCTCTCCCTCCAAAGTGCTCTGTTCAATGCCATATCCTCTACCACACCACATGCTAACATGTCTTCATTTAGGATGTTTCTAATAAATTGTTCAATTCATTGGGAGTTTGTATCTGTAATTAATAAAACACAAGGAGTGAAATTACAGATGATTCTCCTACAAATTGTGAATATGTTGTTGAACACAAGGTTAGAATCAATGCGTCTTTAGCTATACATAAAATATAGTTATCTGGTGATGAAACACTTGAATTGTTATTGCCTTTATTTGTAAGTGAAGCAAATTTGAAAACATTTAATAAAATCAGAGGGGTAGCCGTGTTAGTCTGTATCCACAAAAACAAGGAGGAGTCCGGTGGCACCTTAAAGACTAACAGTTAAAAATATGTCAATTGCAATGGATTTTTTTACCTTCAGTCCATTTGGTAGGATGCCCATCTGTTTGCACTTGGAGAGGAAGAAGTCTTTAAGGTGCCACTGGACTCCTCGTTAGTTAATAAAATGTTAAAGTAAAATACAGTGTAAAAGATATCTAAGTAGTTTTGATTGGAAATCTTATTAAAACTTTTTTCTATTACTACAGATTTTAGCAGCCTGTTAAATCATGGAGTCTGTAGCTGCAGTTAAAATAAAATAAAATAAATAAGTATTGGCAGAGTTCAGGAAACAATCACAGCTGAAGCCTGAACTTTGCCAAAGCTGGCTATTATTTCCACATTACTTCAATCATGTTAATTTTGTGAAAATGGTTTGTTTGAAAAGCAGCACTATATGGGCAACTGTTAGGCCTCAAAGTAACCATAACAGCAAAGCTAGAATAACAGCAAAGCTGTTTTCAGATACTTGATAGCTTTTAGATCTATTTTAACATATACATAGTATAATTGCTGCCTTTTCACTTTTTCTAACAAGGACAATATGGTGTGTGCCTGTGGGGTGGGGAGTTAATGATACTAAAAATGTTCTCATTCTTTCCTGCATGTTTACAATTTTAAGATACCTAGCTGTTGGAAAGACCTACCAATTTGTTTTTAAACTCACAACTTCAGTTCAAGATCATTATCAACATAATGGGATGGTGGAATCACAACCTCTCAGGAAACTCAGTTGATTGTTATATGGTTGACTTCGGTTCATTTAGACAATTTACAGTAAGCCGCAATCATTTGAAAATGCTGTTGTCTTGGGGTTTTAATCAAACTTTTAAAAATAATTCTGTTTCACGGGTATTTATTTTTACAGATGATAAACACAGCATTGTGATTAGCATAGCTATGAAGTATTTTCTGTAGCATATATGTGTACTGTGCGTTCATACTCAACGAAAAGGAAAACAATTCAGGATTTTTTAAATGACTACTTTTTAGCAGTGAGTTAATGTTTAAAAACTCTTTTAAATACATATAATCAAGTGAGGGAATACCAAACCATCTGTGGGTGGATACAGTACCAGACTTTGTTTTGGTGGCGAGACCTTGTAGTTGAAATTGCAAAATAAACTTTAGCAGATAGAATGCTGTAAGGCAAAATCTGATGTGTTTGATCATGGACAAAGCAAAGCACACACCTCAGCTGCTGGAAGCGGCGCGGGCCGAGGGATGTACTGGCTGCCGCTTCCAGCAGCTCCCATTGGCCTGGAGCAGGGAACCGCGGCCAGTGGGAGCCGCGATCGACCAGACCTGCGGACACGGCAGGTAAACAAACCAGCCCGGCCTGCCAGGGGCTTTCCCTAAACAAGCGGCGTCCCAAGTTTGGGAAACACCACTCTATACTAAGGCTCTTGTTGCCACAGCTCCGTCGGACAAGGATCCCATCTCTTCACACTCCTGACTGACTTAGCTGTGCTGGCAAAACTTTGTAGTGTAGACCTGGCCTAAGTAAGCAATCCACATATTAGTTTTACAGAGAAAGTGTACCTCAACTATGAGGTCTACTGTCCAAGTTGGTTGTGAAGGGCACTTGAGTAGTCCACAACAGATGGGCATTTATGCTAACATAGAAACTTTTATGACCTATCAGGTTCAGTATAAAAGAAGTAGCCACTTTGGTTCCTATCCTGCTTCCATTGGAAGTCCTTATGAGAAGGATGGACCCTTTGTGCATTATGCAAAAACTTAGATTGTATACATTACTGACATGATATAAGTTTTCTAAGCAGCTATTCTAGTTAGTGTATTTAATGAGATTTAATTTTGGCTTTTTTCACAAACTTTATATAACAAGTGATCTCTTTACTCTTTAATAGATTGCAGCTACAGTAACTTTACCATTTGATGTGGTGAAAACACACAAACAAACTGAAATTTGGGAATATGAGACCTTAAACTGTAAGTTCTTTTGAACTAGATTACTGCACATTCTTTACATTTTAGATTACCTTAGGAGCTATCTTTATCTATCATTCCACTATTCAAATGTGAAATTCTCCCCAGCAGAGAGGGCTCAAATAAAGTCCACTGTACCACTTATGTCTTATTGTGGGTCTTAAATGGGAAGAAGAGCCATTGTTGGCCTTGTGCACTGGAGTGCATATTATTAATTGGAAGTAATAAAGATGGGAAATCTTAAAACATAATTCTGTTTAGTTACATGGATTTCTAGTGGGGACTTTAAATCGTCCCCATATCCTTTCTCCTATGATGTATCTCAAAATGCTGTAATTTGCCATGTTCTGTTTTCCATGTGCTGTAATGTCTTCTGGAATACTTCACAGGAACTGTTCTATTTTATGTATTTTTAATGACTTAGAGGAGAGAAAAAATGAGAAGCTGGTGATGTTTACTGATAATACTGTTTCAGTTAAGAAAAACTGAAGAACGTTGTATGTCTAACTTGACATGTCAACGTCTAACTTCATTTCTCAGAGGGTGTGAATGGAAGATTAAGTTGTAGATAAGGGTGTAACAAGCATTAGGCTGGAGTCACTCTAGCCAAAATAAGCAGGAATACCCTGGTACTAGGACCAATGGATGAGATAAACCTGGAATGTAGAGATCACGTTATAGTGAACTGCATATGGACAGAGCATGCTGTACAGGGATTAGTTCCTGAAAAGCAACCAAACCAATCATGAAGTGTGTGATATAATATGTAGTCAGAAATGCAGGTGTTAGTAAAGAGGTATATAAGGAAAAGTTTGGCTGTGTAACTTGGTTTTGTGATGTACCCTGCATCCGCTCCCTGCGATTGAGCCTGGACAGCTTGGGCCTAGTGTTGCTGAATGCTAAATAAAGGTACCTGAGTGGTGAATTCTGGAGTCAAATTGAGTGGAAGAGGGTCTCAAGGGATCCTAATATTTATCCAAATTTAATGCAACTCATATGAGGCAAATTTTTTCTAAGTTTCTTCTATAAACTGAACTTGAACAATGTTCTGTGGAAAAACTCTTTGGAGTTGACAGGAGTAACATGATAAAAATTGTTTGCACATCTAGCCCCACCCACCCTATTAGAAAAGAGGAATGTCTCTCCTTAAATATTTTTTTAACTTTAATCCAGAAAAGGACTACATTGTTCTCAAGTATTTTTAAATATTCACTTTTTAATGGGGTCTACAAAGAAAAGACAAATAAGAATGGGAGCATAATGGTGAAATATGTAGCAGTGAATACTCCAATAACTTAAAGGGATGGGTAAGACAAAATTGGCAGGGGAAAAAAGGCTTTTTAACTCTTGGTCACAATTGGCCACCGTTACACTTAAGGCAGTGCATTCAGCATATAAACATCTATTTTTCTCAATCATCTGGGGTCTGGATGATTAGTGAAAAACTCCCATTAACTTTAATGGCTATTGAATCAGGTCTTTACTATGGAGTAATCAAAGACTGAATTGACTTTGTTAGCAATCCATCTGTTATGAAACAGATTTGAGTAGCCTGATTCAGAATCACATATTTACATAGAAGCTCTCGCCTCTAGAAAATAAAGTGGAAACAGTAGAAGTTTCTTTAAAAGCTGTGAGAGAAGATATTCTTAATTTCAGGCTAGTAAAAAAGGTTCTGATCACTTTGTCTATAGAATCATAGAATCATAGGACTGGAAGGGACCTCAAGGGGTCATCTAGTCCAGTCTCCAACACTCATGGCAGGACTAAGTATTATCTAGACTATCCCTGACAGGTGTTTGTCTAAGGGTACATCTACACTACGGGATTATTCCGATTTTACATAAACCGGTTTAGTAAAACAGACTCTATAAAGTCGAGTGCACGCGGCCACACCAAGCACAGTAATTCGGTGGTGTGCATCCACGGTCCGAGGCTAGCATCGATTTCTGGAGCGTTGCACTGTGGGTAGCTATTCCGTAGCTATCCCATAGTTCCCACAGTCTCCCCCGCCCCTTGGAATTCTGGGTTGAGATCCCAGTGCCTGATGGGGCAAAAATCATTGTCGCGGGTGGTTCTGGGTAAATGTCGTCAGTCACTCCTTCCTCTGGGAAAGCAATGGCAGACAATCATTTCGCGCCCTTTTCCCCTGGATTGCCCTGGCAGATGCCATAGCATGGCAACCATGGAGCCTGTTTTGCCTTTTGTCACTGTCACTGTATGTGTAGTAGATGCCGCTGACAGAGGCGATTCAGCAGCGCTACACAGCAGCATTCATTTGCTTTTGCATGATAGCAGAGATGGTTATCAGCTGTTCTGTACCATCTGCTGCCATTGTAAATTGGCAATGAGATGACGGTTACCAGTCCTTCTATACTGTACTGTCTGATGCTGTCATGGGTGCCCCTGGCTGAGGTCGGCCGGGGGCCCAAAAGACAAAAATGGGAATGACTCCCAGAGTCAATCCCTCCTTTATGGTATTTAAAAATAGAATCAGTCCTGCCTAGAATATGGGGCAAGTATACTAGAGAACCAGTGTATCAGGGAACCAGAGAGCACAGCCGCTCCATGTCAGATCCTGCAGAAATGATGAGCTGCATGCCATTCACGGGGGGTGCCCCTGCAACACCACCACCTGTTGCTTCTCTCCTCCCCCAGCCTTCCTGGGCTATCTTTGCAGTGTCCCCCCATTTGTGTGATGAAGTAATAAAGAATGCAGGAATAAGAAACAGTGACTTGTTAGTGAGATAAAATGAGGGGAAGGCAGCCTCCAGCTGCTATGATAGTCCAGACAGGACATTAAGCAGTGTGGGGGAGAGGAGCCCAGCGTCCCGCTGCTATGATAGTCCAGGCAGTACAGAATCTTTTCTTTACACATGAAGGGCGGGGGCTGATGGAGCTCAGCCCCCTGTTGCTATGATGAAGACGGTTACCAGCCATTCTGTACCATCTACTGGGAATGACCAGGAGTTTTTTACCCAGGCACCCCCGGCCGACCTCAACGGAGGCCAGCCAGGAGCACTCACGGGCTGATGATGAGGACGGATACCAGTCCTACTGCACTGTACCATCTGCCACCAGGCTGATGATGATGATGGATATCAGTCATATTGTACCATCTGCCACCAGGGACGGGGAAAGAGGATGCTGCAGGTCACTGCCGCAGCATCGCGTCTACCAGCAGCATTCAGTACACATAGGGTGACATTTAAAAAAGTCAAGAGACGATTTTTTTTCCTTTTACTTCTGGGAGGGGGTGGGGGGGTAAATTGACGAGCTATGCCCTGAACCACCCCGGACAATGTGTTTGACCCTACAGGCATTGGGAGCTCAGCCAAGAATGCAAATACCTTTTGGAGACTGCAGGAACTGTGGGATAGCTTGAGTCCTCAGTCCCCCCTTCCTCCCTCCATGAGCGTCCATTTGATTCTTTCGCTTTCCGTTACGCTTGTCACGCAGCAGTGTGCTGAGTCCCTGCTGTGGCGTCTGTCTGGAAATTTTTTTAAAATGCTTTGGAATTTCGTCTTCTGTAATGGATCTCTGATAGAACAGATTTGTCTGCCCATACAGCGATCACATCCATATGGTCCATGCTGGAGCTCTTTTTGGATTTTGATTTTGGACTGCATCGCCACCCGTGCTGATGGGAGCTCCACGCTGGGCAAACAGGAAATGATATTCAAAAGTTTGCAGGGATTTTCCTGTCTACCTGGCCACTGCATCCGAGTTCAGATTGCTGTCCAGAGCGGTCACAGTGGTGCACTGTGGGATACCGCCCAGAGGCCAATACCGTCGATTTGCGGCCACACTAACCCTAATCCAATATGGTAATACCGATATTAGTGCTACTCCTCTCTTTAGGGAGGAGTACAGAAACTGGTTTAAAGAGCCCTTTATATCGATATAAAGGGCCTCTTAGTGTGGACGGGTGCGGCGTTAAATCGGTTTAACGCTCCTAAAATCAGTTTAAACGCGTAGTGTAGACCAGGCCTAACCCGCTCTTAAAAATCTCCAATGACGGAGAGTCCACAACCTCCTTGGGCAATTTATTCCAGTGCTTAACCACTCTAACAGGAAGTTTTTCCTAATATCCAACCTAAACCACTCTTGCTGCAGTTTAAGCCCATTGCTTCTTATCCTATCCTCAGAGGTTAAGGAGAATAATTTTTCTCCCTCCTTCTTCTAACAACCTTCTATGTATTCGAGAACCGTTATCATGTCCCCTCTGTTTTTTCTTCAGACTAAACAAACTCAATTTTTTCAATCTTCCCTCATAGGTCATGTTTTATAGATCTTTAATCATTTTCGTTGCTCTTCTCTGGACATTCTCCAATTTATCCACATCTTTCCAAAGGATTGGACACATTACCTCCCAGGATATTGAATAGTCCAGATCTTACCTGAATACACACATACAGCCAATTCTTATTAACTAAACTAAAATTTATTTAAAAAAAAAAGTGAGAGAGTATGGTTAAAAGATCAATATACATACAGACATGAGTTCAATTTTTGAGGTTCAGATTCATAGCAAAGATGGTGACCTTTGTAGTTACAAAGAGTTCCTTTAGAATTTAGTTCATAGTTTATAGTCTAATGTCTGATATCATCTTCAGGGAGTACCAGCATAACTGGGACCTCAATCTTGTGACTCAAACTTTCCCCAATAAAACTTAAGCAGATCTGAGATAAGAAGGATTGGGACCGAAGGATGATTTTATACAATATCATCCTTCTTTAACAAGTTGGAGTCCCTCGGGGAACAATAGGTAATCAGGGTGTCTTTGAAGTGGGTCCATCACCAGTACTTAGCTATATGAATTAACATAAGACAATTGCCTGTTCCTCCACCATTCACAGATAATTTGCTATACATTTCAAAGAGACATGAATACAGAGATATCCCGTGTTTACAATTAATTTAAATGCTAGGATGTTCTTTGAGTGCTTGTTCATGTCAATTCCAATCAGGTGTATGCACGTGTGCATGTGTACAGTAGCCAGAAGATTTTTTCCCTAGCAGCAACCGTAGGGTTGGCCTGGGTGCTCCTTGGAGTCGCACCTTCATGGTGTCCAATATAGAGCCCTGCCAACCCTGCACCCCCCCAGTTCCTTCTTACCGGCAGTGATGGTAGCTGGAACTTCCCCTTGCTCTTCTCTTGCTTTGGCAAGTGGATCAGCAGTACTTTTTATGCTGTACATAGTTAGTATCCACTAGTTAGTATAGTTTAGTTTAGTAGTTTCTTTATAAGTTTTAGTTATGAGGGTTCCCCCTCCCCCATTTCCTCCCCCATTTGTTACTGAGGAATGCCTCAATCTCTGGGCTTTAAGACTTGCCAGATCTGCATGAAATGCATGCCAAAAAGTTACTCCCACACCTCCTGCTTAAGGTGCCTTGGTGAGGGTCATCAGAAAGACCGTTGCAAGATCTGTCGGGAGTTCCGACCGAGAACTATTAAGGAGAGGGAGCAGTGTCTCAAAATCCTCCTTATAGAGGCAGCTGTCCAACCTCACTTGGACCCAGGGGACCAGGGATCCTGCTCCCGGCACGTTATCTTCAGCGCAGAGTGCTCCGGTGCCGTCTTCAAAGGATTCAGCGCCAAAGAAAGATGCCAGCAAGGAAGCTAGGCACTATCATGAAACCTCTCAGGGTCATTCCAGCCTTCGGCACTTGTCCCAACCACTGGTGCAGAAAAAAAAGAAGTCGGAGAGAGGTCGATCTCCCTTGGCAAAACCCAGGGACCAGCCACCAGTGGCACCTCAGTCGAGCCATGGCTCAGGAACTCAGAGTGGGGCCACACAGACTCTTACCCAAGCGAGGCAGTCGAGTCAGGGCCTGTCTCGCTCACCGCATCTGTCGGATCATCTACCATTCCCGTCCACCCTGGAGGCTTTTGAGGCAGTGCAGGACCTATTGAGGCTCACGGTGCCATTCTCGCCACCAAGACAGGAGAGTGTCTTGGCACCGCAGGTTCCATCTTGATCCCCTGTGCACTCTAAAGGAAAGCTGGCGATGATGGCACGCTGATCCCCATCACCTTGGCACCCATCTGCTCCAGCTCCGCCATCCAGAGAGCGCAGTCGGTCCCCTGCTTCTCAATGCTCCAACTCGAGAGGAGCAGCGCCACTCTGGTCCTCCTATTCGGAGTTGGACTCATACCGCTCCAACTATAGCAGCAGCAGAAGATCCTCCTCATGGCACCATAGACAGTGGGCCCCTCAGTGGCAAAATCCACAGCAGTAGCCCTTTTGGACTCCGTGGACTTTCCATCAAGCCCAGGGTCGGAGCCAGGGGTCCCGCTCAGGTGCAGCATCTGTGGTTCCACGACATTCGTTCGACCACGGTTGGCACCGGAGCCAGTGCCTCGGGCGTTAACACTGGCACCTCTGGGGCCATTCTTGGCACCAACTGCAGCACTGGCACTGACCACTATGGCACCGGAGGTATCAGCAGCCTGGATTGCAGCTTTGGTGCAAAACACACCCTCAGCACCTACAACAGCACCGACACTGCCTCTGTGTTCTCCCGGTGTTCTACCCTAAACCTCATTCTAGAGGCAGGAAGCAGACACTCCACTCACTTCTTATCAAACTGTCTGTACTGGGCTATCTTGATTATCACTTCAAAAGTTTTTTTTTTCCTTACTTAATTGGCCTCTTAGAGTTGGTAGGGCAACTCCCACCTTTTCATGCTCTCTGTATGTGTATATATATCTCCTCAATATATGTTCCATTCCATGCATCCGAAGAAGTGGGCTGTAGCCCACGAAAGCTTATGCTCAAATAAATTTGTTAGTCTCTAAGGTGCCACAAGTACTCCTGTTCTCTTTCCACTCACTAGATGTTTGCAGGACGCTAGCTTTCTACATCGGAAGAACAAAGTCTTTGAGAAAATCGGTCCAGCTATTTGTGGCGGTAGCAGACAGAATGAAGGGCCTACCCGTGTCCTCACAACGCATTTCATCATGGATCACATCCTGCATCTATGAGTGCTACAACCTGGTGGAAGTTCCCGCATCCCCAATCACTGCACACTCCACCAGGGCGCAGGCTTCAACAACAGTGTTCCTGGCTCAGATCCCTACTCAGGAAATCTGCAGAGCAGTGACATGGTCCTCCATCCACACTTTTACCACACATTATGTGATTACACAACAGGCCAGGACGATGCTGCCTTCGATGAGCAATGCTTTAATCAGTGGACGACTCCGACCCCGCCTCCTGAACTTGGACTTGTGAGTCACCTGATTGGAATTGACATGAATAAGCACTCGAAGAAGAAAAAAGTTACTCGCCTTCTCGTAACTGTTGTTCTTCGAGATGTGTTGTTCATGTCCGTTCCAATACCACCCTCCTTACCCCTCTGTCGGAGTAGCCGGCAAGAAGGAACTGAGGGGGTGCAGGGTCGGCAGGGCTGTATATTGAACACCATGAAGGCATGACTCCAAGGAGCGCCCAGGCCGACCCTACAGTTGCTGCTAGGGGAAAAATCATCCAGCTACTGTGCACATGCGCATGCGCATACCTGATTGGAATGGACATGAACAACATATCTCAAATAACAACAGTTACGAGAAGGTGAGTAACAATTTTTTTTTAATCTCTGAATCATCAGAATACAGCATAGACAGGGACTGTTGATTACATTGTTGACCACTACCCATATATCTGTAAATACACAAAAACACAAACATTATCTCCCCACATGTCTTTAAGGGTTGAATTTGAGTCATTTATTCTGCAGGATGTTTAACCCTTTCTGGCCATGCGTCACGGAGCTAAAACAAAAAAGAATTCTGTATGCATGTTTCTTTACCTAGGCTTAACCTCTCTAACCATAGCTCAATTAGGCCCACCGTATTTCCATCTCTGAACTGGTAGAGCTAACTTGCTTTTTGCAGTTCATTTGTATCTGTCTGCCAGAGGCTCATTTCTAGCCACTGCTGCTGATAATCCACTCAGTCCCTTTCCTTCCTGGGCCACCATCTTTAAGGCTTAGGATCCCCTTTGATCCTAGGCTTTTGGCCTTGAGCACAGTTAACCAGGCCAGCCTTATGGGAACAAAGCAGGAGCATTCCCCAATTTATAATTTCCCCAGGCTTATCTTTGCCACTATTTTTTTTTCTGGTTTGCTTCTCCTTTAGCAGCCTTCTTGGATTTAACTCATTGCAGTCAGGCAGGATAATATCTAACAGATAAATTGAGGTGCATGTGATACTTATGAAATAATAAAACAACTCCTTCATTTTCCATCAGTATGTCAAAAATTAATGTAAAACGAATTTAAAATGTGACTAAAATAAAAACAGCTAGTGCATTTGATTGATGTGATCCCTCTAATTTTCAAGAGTATTTATTACTTTTCTGTGGTGGTATTAAATTGTATACTATTTAATTCACACTTTATTTTGTTGTACTCTTATCTAGTATCACAGAAGAAGTCCACATCAACATGGACAGTAATGAAGACAATTGTTGCTGAGCATGGGTTTACTGGATTATTTGCTGGTAACTCTTTTAATATATTTCCAAGAAAAAAGAAAATTGAGTGGATTTAATCATTAACAGGTATCAGAGGGGTAGCCGTGTTAGTCTGGTTCTGTAGAAGCAGCAAAGAATCCTGTGGCACCTTATAGACTAACAGACGTTTTGCAGCATGAGCTTTCGTGGGTGAATACCCACTTCTTCGGATGCAAGTAGTGGAAATTTCCAGGGGCAGGTATATATATAAGCAAGCAAGAAGCAAGCTAGAGATCATTAACAGGGTTTTATAGAATCTAACATGTGCAAGATAAAAAATACTCGTGTCCTTCCACATGAATGTTGTTAGCTGTGGAGCAGTCATGAAATATATATGCAATTCTAGCCCACTCTTAATTGAGAGATTATCAATTAAGATGTCTAACAGTGTCTAAGAACAGAGGTGGTTTATTTTGCAAGCATGTGACAATTAGCATGTAGTACATGTATCAGTTATATCAATTAATGTAGTTGTAATTATTTTCCCAAATTGTCACTGACAGGAAAGTGGTGTGAAAAGTTCTGCAGCTAAAGAATTATGAAAAACAAAACAAAAAAGTGTTTTATGTCCAGTAATTATATAGGGAGAAAAGGTAGTTTTTGCAAGTGAAAATAGCTTTTCCAGCAGGTAAGAGATACAATTTGTAAAGCAAACAGAGAACTAAGACAGACCGGAACCTGGAGACACTTAAGAACTCTGTTCTTGGGGGCAAGAGAGATCCAACTCTCTTTAGAGGCTCAGTGGGGGTCTAATTTTATTGTGGGTTGAGTGTGATTTATCTCCTACCAGTCACTACTACTACCGCATCAGTGCTTAGGAACATCCAACCCCACATGACAGCCCCTTTTTTTGGTTCTGTTTTTTCTCACTAACCCTTTTGATATTCTCTGTCTTCAGAAACAAAGCTGCAGCTTCAACAGCATTTTCTGTCTGCATTCATAAGTGTTTAAGGAAGTTTTGCTGAGATCTTGATTTGCATCTGAGTAGAAGGGTGGTAGCTGGGAATAGAGTTTACTATGGTAAATCACTCTGGACAGTTGCTGGCTTGTAGGATACTGCGGGCTAATGAATTCCAGAAGGCCCAAAACAAAATCAGGACGATTACGTAACATCATTGAAAGTTGGGCTTTTGTGTCATGATGCTTTGAGGGAGAGCTAGAATATGCCACAGTCATATTATGGCCTTGTATTACTAACACCACAAGGCAGAAGTGGTGGTATTGGATGCTCCATATAACTCTGGAACATCAGATTTCACAGCATCACTGGCTTCAGTTTATTTGTTTAAAAAGGCACACTATCAGAATAAAAAAATCATACTAAAAATCCTCATATTTATCACATGAAATTACTAAAACTGAAAATGTGGTGGTTCTTCGAGAGCTTGCTCATGTCCATTCTATGTTAGGTGCATGTGTGCAGCACAGTAGCCAGAGATTTTTCCCTCAGTGGTATCCATCAGCCCGGCTCTAGCATCCTCTGGTGCCGCATGCTCAAGCACCAGTATAAGGGGCCCAGCTGGCCCTGAACTGTCTCAGTTCCTTCTTGCATAAGAACATAAGAATGGCCATACTGGGTCAGACCAAAGGTCCAGCCAGTCCAGTATCCTGTCTGTCGACAGTGGCCAATGCCAGGTGCCCCAGAGGGAGTGAACCTAACAGGTAATGATCAAGTGATCTCTCTCCTGCCATCCATCTCCACCCTCTGACAAACAGAGGCTAGAGACACCATTCCTTACCCATCCTGGCTAATAGCCATTAACGGACTTAACCTCCATGAATTTATCTAGTTCTCTTTTAAACCCTGTTATAGTCCTAGTCTTCACAGCCTCCTCAGGCAAGGAGTTCAACAGGTTGACTGTGCGCTGTGTGAAGAACTTCCTTTTATTTGTTTTAAACCTGCTGCCTATTAATTTCATTTGGTGGCCCCTAGTTCTTATATTATGGGAACAAATAAATAACTTTTCCTTATTCACTTTCTCCACACCACTCATGATTTTATGTACCTCTATCATATCCTCCCTTAGTCTCCTCTTTTCCAAGCTGAAAAGTCTTAGCCTTTTTAATCTCCCTCATATGGGACCCGTTCCAAACCCCTAATCATTTTAGTTGCCCTTCTCTGAACCTTTTCAGATGCCAGTATATCTTTTTTGAGATAGGGAGACCACATCTGTACGCAGTATTCAAGATGGATTTACATAAGGGCAATAAGATATTCTCCGTCTTATTCTCTATCCCTTTTTTAATTATTCCTAACATCCAGTTTGCTTTTTTGACTGCCGCCACACACACCATGGACATCTTCAGAGAACTATCTATGATGACTCCAAGGTCTCTTTCCTGATTAGTTGTAGGTAAATTAGCCCCCATCATATTGTATGTGTAGTTGGGGTTATTTTTTCCAATGTGCATTACTTTACATTTATCCACATTAAATTTCATTTGCCATTTTGTTGCCCAATCACTTAGTTTTGTGAGATTATTTTGAAGTTCTTCACAGTCTGCTTTGGTCTTAACTATCTTGAGCAGTTTAGTATCATCTGCAAACTTTGCCACCTCACTTTTTACTCCTTTCTCCAGATTATTTATGAATAAGTTGAATAGTATTGGTCCTAGGACTGACCGTTGGGGAACACCACTAGTTACCCCTCTCCATTCTGAAAATTTACCATTCATTCCTACCCTTTGTTCCCTGTCTTTTGACCAGTTCTTAATCCATGAAAGGATCTTTCCTCTTATCCCATGACAACTTAATTTATGTAAGAGCCTTTGGTGTGGGACCTTGTCAAAGGCTTTTCTCTGGAACAACTTCTCTTGTCTCGGCAAGGCATTCAATCAGTGATTCTGTTGTTCTTCTTCGAGTGCTGTCCCTGTGGGTGCTCCACTCTAGATGTCGGTGCGTCCTGGCACCGTTGATTGGAGATTTTCAGTAGCAGTGCCTGGTCTGGACGCAGGCGCTCAGTTGGTATCTCCCGTCTCGTTGGAATCTTCCTGAGCGCCTGCGTCCCGCGCCCCCCTCAGTCCCTTCTCAGTCGTCCCCAGCTGAAGACGGGACTCAGGGTAGTGCTGCTTCTCTTCCCTGGTTTCTGGAGGAAAAATTAACAAAGAATACATAAATACTTATTAGTTACATCCCAGTTGTTTCCCTTCCTTTAGTATAGTTACATGGGGGAGTTACTTAGTTACTTAGTTTAAAAAAAATCGCTTTAGGCTTGTCTCCCTCTGAGACACTCTCCCCTGCCATTTCTAATTCACAATGCCAGGGGCTTTAGGATTCAAAAAGTGTGTTTCCTGTCAGGACTCCATACCATGGTCAGATGGGCACTCACATTGTGTGAAGTGCCTCGGGAAAACCCACATCCCCGCAAAATGCCTCCACTGTACGAACCTCAAGTCAAGGGCTCGCCGCGACAGGGACCTGCGGCTTAAAATGCTTCTCATGGAAAAATCCCTGCAGCCACTTTCGGAGACGGGGAAAGTTAAACCCACTCCCACACACTCCCCGGCCAGATCCGAACCAGTTGGGAACATTGCTTCACCCTCTCTGGAGCAGAGGCAAGAAGCATGGCAGTCTCACAGGAGAGACTCTGACAAAGGTAAAGGGTCTACTGCAAGATCCTTACCCTCTGTGCTGACAGAGCTGCAGGCAGGTGCCTCAGCAATTTCTACAGCCTCAACCGTGGCTCCCGCAGACTGCAGAGGCAGGAACCCAACCTCCCGTACTGGGAAGGTTTCCGCGGCATCGACCGCCTCAGTGCTAAAAATAGCCACGGTGCCGGCTGTGTGCTCTGCCCCAATGCCGACAAGGACATCAGCACCGACCACCTCCATGGGTAAAATAGCAGCGGTGCTGGCTGCGCGCTCTGCCCCGGTGCCGACAAGGACATCGCCAGTGACACCCTCCTTCCCCCCACGAAGAATAGCTGTGGTGCCGACTGCGTGTTCTGCCCCGCTGCCGGGAAAAACGTTAGCACCGAGCCTGCCTCCTGCCCCGGCACCAGCAGCGGACCCCTGCAGGGCACCTCCAACAGACTCATGGCACTGCTGACACTTTCACCTGCTAACATGCTAGAGCACAGTCCAGGCTCAGCACAGCCCAGGGAGCAGGAGCAACAGTTCCTCACTCAGTGTGACCTCTCAGTGCCACCTGAGCCTAAGACCTGGTCTACACTATGATTTTAGGTTGAATTTAGCAGCGTTACCTTGATTTAAGCCTGGACCCATCCACACGACGAAGCCCTTTTTTTCGACTTAAAGGGCTCTTTAAATCGATTTCTTTACTCCACCTCTGACGAGGGGATTAGCGCTGAAATCGGCCTTGCCGGGTCGAATTTGGGGTAGTGTGGATGCAATTCGACGGTACTGGCCTCCGGGAGCTATCCCAGAGTGCTCCATTGTGACCACTCTGGACAACGCTCTCAACTCAGATACACTGGCCAGGTAGCCAAGAAAAGGCCCGCAAACTTTTGAATTTCATTTCCTGTTTGGCCAGCATGGCAAGCTGATCAGCACAGGTGACCATGCAGAGCTCATGCAGAGCTCATCAGATTCATAGATTCTAGGACTGGAAGGGACCTCGAGAGGTCATCGAGTCCAGTCTCCTGCCCTCATGGCAGGACCAAATACTGTCTAGACCATCCCTGATAGACATTTATCTAACCTACTCTTAAATATCTCCAGAGATGGAGATTCCACAACCTCCTTAGGCAATTTATTCCAGTGTTTAACCACCCTGACAGTTAGGAACTTTTTCCTAATGTCCAACCTAAACCTCCCTTGCTGCAGTTTAAGCCCATTGCTTCTTGTTTTATCCTTAGAGGATAAGGTGAACACATTTTCTCCCTCCTCCTTATGACACCCTTTTAGATACTTGAAAACTGCTATCATGTCCCCTCTCAGTCTTCTCTTTTCCAAACTAAACAAACCCAATTCTTTCAGCCTTCCTTCATAGGTCATGTTCTCAAGACCTTTAATCATTCTTGTTGCTCTTCTCTAGACCCTCTCCAATTTCTCCACATCTTTCTTGAATTATGGTGCCCAGAACCGGACACAATACTCCAGTTGAGGCCTAACCAGCGCAGAGCAGAGCGGAAGAATGACTTCTCGTGTCTTGCTCACAACACACCTGTTAATGCATCCCAGAATCACGTTTGCTTTTTTTGCAACAGCATCACACTGTTGACTCATATTTAGCTTGTGGTCCACTTTAACCCCTAGATTCCTTTCTGCCATACTCCTTCCTAGAGAGTCTCTTCCCATTTTGTATGTGTGAAACTGATTTTTCCTTCCTAAGTGGAGCACTTTGCATTTGTCTTTGTTAAACTTCATCCTGTTTACCTCAGACAATTTCTCCAATTTGTCCAGATCATTTTGAATTATGACCCTGTCCTCCAAAGCAGTTGCAATCCCTCCCAGTTTGGTATCATCTGCAAACTTAATAAGCATACTTTCTATGCCAATATCTAAGTCACTGAGGAAGATATTGAACGGAGCCAGTCCCAAAACAGACCCCTGCGGAACCCCACTTGTTATACCTTTCCAGCAGGACTGGGAACCACTAATAACTACTCTCTGAGTACGGTTATCCAGCCAGTTTTGCACCCACCTTATAGTAGCCCCATCTAAATTGTATTTGCCTAGTTTATCGATAAGAATATCATGCGAGACCGTATCAAATGCCTTACTAAAGTCTAGGTATATCACATCCACCCCTTCTCCCTTATCCACAAGACTCGTTATCCTATCAAAGAAAGCTATCAGATTGGATTGACATGATTTGTTCTTTACAAATCCATGCTGGCTATTCCCTATCACCTTACCACCTTCCAAGTGTTTACAGATGATTTCCTTAATTACTTGCTCCATTATCTTCCCTGGCACAGAAGTTAAACTAACTGGTCTGTAGTTTCCTGGGTTGTTTTTATTTCCCTTTTTATAGATGGGCACAATCTTTGCCCTTTTCCAGTCTTCTGGAATCTCTCCAGTCTCCCATGATTTTCCAAAGATAATAGCTAGAGGCTCAGATACCTCCTCTATTAGCTCCTTGAGTATTCTAGGATACATTTCATCAGGCCCTGGTGACTTGCAGGCATCTAATTTTTCTAAGTGATTTTTAACTTGTTCTTTTTTTATTTTCTCTTCTAAACCTACCCCCTTCCCATTAGCATTCACTATGTTAGGCATTCCTTCAGATTTCTCGGTGAAGACCGAAACAAAGAAGTCATTAAGCATCTCTGCCATTTCCAAGTTTCCTGGTACTGTTTCTCCCTCCTCACTGAGCAGTGGGCCTACCCTGTCCTTGGTCTTCCTCTTGCTTCTAATGTATTGATAAAAAGTCTTATTGTTTCCCTTTATTCCCGTAGCTAGTTTGAGATCATTTTGTGCCTTTGCCTTTCTAATCTTGCCCCTGCATTCCTGTGTTGTTTGCCTATATTCATCCTTTGTAATCTGACCTAGTTTCCATTTTTTATATGACTCCTTTTTATTTTTTAGATCGTGCAAGATCTCGTAGTTAAGCCAAGGTGGTCTTTTGCCACATTTTCTATCTTTCCTACCCAGCGGAATAGCTTGCTTTTGGGCCCTTAATAGTGTCCCTTTGAAAAACTGCCAACTCTCCTCAGTTGTTTTTCCCCTCAGTCTTGATTCCCATGGGACCTTACCTATCAGCTCTCTGAGCTTACCAAAATCCACCTTCCTGAAATGCATTGTCTCTATTTTGCTGTACTCCCTTCTACCCTTCCTTAGAATTGCAAATTCTATGATTTCATGATCACTTTCACCCAAGTTGCCTTCTACTTTCAAATTCTCAATGAGTTCCTCCCTATTTGTTAAAATCAAGTCTAGAACAGCTTCCCCCCCAGTAGCTTTTTTAACCTTCTGAAATAAAAAGTTGTCTGCAATGCAGTCCAAGGACTTATTGGATAGTCTGTGCCCCGCTGTGATGTGCACATTGTCGGGGCACATTGCCTGGCCTGTACTTTGTGAGAAACCATTGTCTGCCATTGCTTTCACGGAGGGACGGACGGACGGAGGGAGAGGGGGGCCTGATGACATGTCCCCAGAACCACCCGTGACACTGTTTTTGCCCCATCAGGCATTGGGATCTCAAACCAGAATTCCAGTGGGCAGTGGAGACTGCGGGACCTGTGGGATAGCTATCCACAGCTACCCACAGTTCAATGCTCCGGAAGTCGATGCTAGCCTCGGTACTGTGGACACAGTCCTCCAACTTAATGCACTTAGAGCATTTTGTGTGGGGACATGCACAATCGACTGTATAAAAAAGATTTCTAAAAAAACGACTTCTATAAATTTGACCTAATTTCATAGTGTAGACATACCCTAACTCTCTGCTCCTGGAAAGACAGGGCTCACTCTTAGAACAGCCGTTCTCACCACCTGAACTGGCTACCTTCTCTGATGGTGAACCCGATGTACAGCAACAGGCAGAGTTCTCCCCACCTGCCTCTTCTCCTCCACTGGAATCTCTTCCACCTCAGGCTACGGTCCACAGCCAGCAGCTTCAGTTTCCCTACTTTGCCCTCCCCCCGTGGGCGGCTCTTGGGTTCTCCTACCCTATGCCTTGGCCTCAGTGGTACCCTTGGCCACATCCTCCTACCACTCATCCTCAGACCTCTGTGCCTCGATCTCCAGCTCCATCCACTGCTAGAGTACCTGAACCCCCTCCTGAGAACGTGAGCTATGAACCATATCGTGACTCACTGAACCCTAATTCTCCATCTGCTCTGGATGGAGCCTTCTCCCCCCTGCCTCCACAGAACGTGGACGTCTGTAAACAATCTCAAGAGCTTTTCAAGAGGGTGGCACTCAGACAAGACATTCCCCTAGAAGAGGTTCAGGAGACACAATACAAACTCCTCAGAATCCTTCAACCCTCTGCGCCTGCAAAGATCACGTTCCCTATAAATGAAGCACTCCTGGATCCAGCTGACACTCTCTGGCAAACTCCAGCTTCTTTATTACCAACCTGCAGAAAGGCTGAATGTAAATACTATGTTCCTGCTAAGGACGCTAACTTCCTATTTTCTCACCCACAACCGAACTCTCTCGTCATCGATGCAGTTGCACAGAGGATGGAACAGTCACAATATCAGCCCACCCCGCAAGACAAGGTCCTTCAACGCCTTGATGTCTTGGGTCACAAGGTTTACACATCCTCCACTCTACAATTCAGGATTGCAAACTACTCTGCACTCCTTGCCAGCTACGACTTTGGTAACTACAATAAACTTTTTGAATTTGCCTCTTACATTCCAGAGGACAGGAGAGCGGACTTTAAATCAATTCTGAGCGAGGGCTAATTGATTTCCAGAACGGCCCTACAAGCCTCTTTAGACACGGCGGACACAGCAGCCCATACTACTGCAACTGCTGTGGTTACGCGCAGATCTTCATGGCTTTCTGCATCTGGCATCCCTAAAGATCTGCAGTCCAAAGTGGAGGACCTCCCCTTTGATAAAGACAAACTGTTTTCCAAAAAAATGAACTACTTCACACTATGAAAGATTCTAGAGCGACACTGCGCACCCTGGGCATTCACCCATCTCTTCCCAGGAGACAACGATACCAACCCTACGAAAGACCGCGCACACAACAATATTATCGGCCTCAATCCAAACCATACAACATAAATAGGAATCGCGCTAGACCCCCTAAGCACAGACAAAATCAAGCTCAAGCAACCACCTCCCGCCCATCTGGGAATAAACAACGATTTTGAAATATTGGTCGAGGATCTGCGCGACTACCCCTTGATTCCACAGCCTACTTGCCCATTTGGCCACCACCTCCACAGTTTCCAGCATGCCTGGCAGCGAATTACATGGGACCGTTGGGTCCTCGAAATAGTTCAGTCTAGTTACTCTCTCTCATTCATATCCTATCCTCCTACCCTTCCCCCTTCCCCATCCCTCTTCAGGGACCCCTCTCATGAGCACCTCCTCCAGCTGGGTGCAGTGGAACCTGTGCCAACGCAACATCCAGGGAAAGAGTTCTACTCCAATTACTTCCTGACCCAGAAAAAAAACGGGGGATGGAGGCCTATACTAGACCTACGCCAACTGAACAAATTCATGAGTGTACAAAAATTCAAGATGGACACACTGGGCACAATAATTCCTGCACTGGATCAAGGGGACTGGTTTACAGCCCTCAAGCTACAAGATGCTTATTTTTATATATTAGTTCATCCAACTCACAGACGCTTCCTACAATTCACAATCGGTCACAACCATTTTCAATACAGAGTTCTTCCTTTCGGCCTCTCCACAGCGCCGAGAGTCTTTTCCAAAACTCTAGCCGTGGTCATGGCTTACCTCCACAAACACAGGATCACACTTTTACCCTATCTGGACAATTGCCTCATCAAGGGCAACTCCTATGGCGAAACACTTCAAGCTACCCATTTCGCCATCTCCCTTTTTCACAGCCTAGGCCTCCAAATAAACATCCAAAAATCCACCCTGACACCTACATAACAGATCGAGTTCATCGGAGCTCATCTCGACTCAGTCCAGAGCAGGGCCTCACTCCCATATCACAGATTCCTCGCTATCACACAGCTCATACGCATGCTCTCTATTTGTCCCAGGACACAAGCAAGAATCTGTCTACAGCTCCTTGGTCACATGGCAGCCACCACCTTCGTGGTCCAGTACGCCAAGCTACACATGAGATGTCTTCAGGGCTGGCTCAATTCCAATTTCAAACCCAACAGACACACCTTAGGGACGCTGCTAACTCCTCCTCCCAATGTTATGGCTTCCCTACATTGGTGGACAAGACCAGAAAACCTCTGCATGGGGGTTTCCTTCCAGCAACGATCCCCAACACTCATACTCACCACAGATGCTTCCCTAATTGGTTGGGGAGCGCATTTAGGAGGACATAGGGCACAAGGCCGGTGGTCTGCATCAGGGATGCACCTACACATAAATCTCTTAGAGCTCAGAGCAATGAGGCGAGCATGCCTTCATTTTCTTCCCCTCATAAAGGACAAATCTATTTGGGTCTTAACAGACAATATAGCATGCATGTACTACATCAGCAGACAAGGGGGAGCCCGATCACATTCCCTTTGTATGGAAGCCATCTGACTATGGAATTGGTGCATACAAAATCAAATATGAATCATCGTTTCCTACCTACCAGGTTGCCACAACACTACTGCCGACGCACTCAGCAGGCACTTCTCAACAGAGCACGAATGGGAGCTGCACCCTGCAATACTTCAACAGCTCTTCTTCCTCTGGGGCACCCCATCAATAGGCCTCTTTGCCACAACCCAGAATCGAAAATGTCCCGTTTTGCTCCAGAGCGGGACTCGGGACTGCAACCCTAGGAGACGCATTCCTCATCCCATGGAACAACTCTCTCCTGTACGCCTTCCCACCAATCCCTCTACTCCACAGGGTTCTTTGGAAGATCATAGACGACAAGGCCCAGGTCATCCTTATTGCCCTGGCTTGACTGAGACAGAAGTGGTATCCTTACCTACTCCACATGTCCTCTCGTCATCCACGGGCTCTCCCCAACAGGCCAGATCTCTTTTTCCAGAACAATGGACAGGTTCTTCACCTCCAGCTCCAAAAGCTCCACCTCAGCCTGGTTCCTTCATGGTTCCAAACCCATGAACTAGCCTGTTCCAAGCAAGTCCAATACATCCTCCTGCACAGTAGAAAAGACTCCACTCGTAAAACCTATTTGCAGAAGTGGAAGTGTTTTGCCCTCTGGTGCTCAAGTAATCACTTAATGCTCAATATGGTGACCCTCCCTAACATTCTAGACTACCTTCTGAAACTAAAACAGGATGGACTTTCACTCAGCTCCATCAAAGTGCATCTGGCGGCACTTACCACCTTCCATGACCTGTTAGAAGGTTATTCACTCTTTACCCACACCACCGTAAAACGATTTCTCACAGGCCTGCAAAATCTGTACCCTGAAATTTACCCAACGGCAGCTACATGGAACCTTAATCTTGTTCTTCATGCTCTCATGAAACCTCCATTTGAGCTCTTGGCTACCTCCTCTCTTCTCCATATGTCCATGAAGGTAGCTTTCTTAGTTGCAATAACATCAGCAAGGAGAGTAGGTGAAATAAGCGCCCTGATGGCCCATCCTCCCTACACAATCTTCTCCAAAGATAAAGTCACTCTGAGACCACAGCCTAAATTTCTCCCTAAGGTGGTATTCACCTTAACCAACCTATATACTTACCTACTTTCTATCCCAAACCTCACAAGCCTCCACACGAGGCAACCCTGCATACTCTCGATGTCAGGCGAGCAATTGCTTTTTACTTAGACAGGACTAAGCCATTTCATAAATCTCCATGACTCTTTGTCTCCATCACCAAAAGATCGAAAGGTACGGCTATCTGTAAACAATGTCTGTCCACATGAATCTCTGACTGCATCAGATCCTCTTACCATATTTAAAATATTCAAGTGCCTGAAGGCATTAGAACTCATTCCACTCGAGCTCTGTCGACATCCGTTGCCTTCCTACATAACATACCCATTTCTGACATCTGTAAAGCGTCTACATGGTCCTCTGAACACACATTTGCCAAACGCTATGCTATCACGCAAGATACCACGGCAGACACCATAGTAGGCAGTTCTCTCTACAGTACTCTCTCTTTGCCACAACTCCAAAGTCCCACCGACCATAGTGGGAACTGCTATACATTCACCTAGAGGGAAGCACCCACAGGGACAGCACTCGAAGAAGAATGGAAAGTTAGTCACCTTGCAGTAACTGAAGTTCTTTGAGATGTGTGTCCCTGTGAGTGCTCCACTCCCCACCATCCTCCCCTCTACTTTGGAGTACTAGTATAATTGCTCCATGGTAGAGAAGGAACTGAGGGGGGTGCGGGATGCAGGCACTCAGGAAGATTCCAATGAGACGGGAGATACCAACTGAGCACCTGCATCCCGAACAGGCACTGCTACTGAAAATCTCTGATCAACAGTGCCAGGACACACTGACACCTACAGTGGAGCACCCACAGGGACACACATCTCAAAGAACTTCAGTTACTGCAAGGTGACTAACTTTCCCTTTTCTTCTTTCTTGATCAAGTTTAGTTACCTTCAGTTTATTCTTTAGCAGTAGTGTATACAGTTAGCTTAGAGGGGCATTGTCCACCCTTGGGATTGGGCATGTCCCAGTCTCTGGACTTCCAACCCTGTGCCTCCTGGGGCAAGCCCATGCCGGTGAGCAATCCACACTTAAGCTGTCTGAAGTGTCTGGGGGAAGCCCATGTGCAAGAGCATTGCCAGATCTGCCATAAGTTCAAGCCTTGTACAAAAAAGGACAGGGAAGCTACGCTAAGGGCCATCTTGATGGAAGCTGCACTCAGAGCCAAGCTGGTTGGACTCAGCATCGAGTACCTTGACATCAGTGCAGAGTGCTCCTCTAGCAGCATGGGTTTCTCCACATAGTTCTCCTTTACCAGTGCCGAGAAAGAAGCACAAGAAACAATGGTCCAAGAGGGGATGCTGCTCGCAGGTGCCATTGAATCTGGTGCAGGACCATCCACTGAAACCTGGGGGACACCATGGCAATGGCGAGATCGCAGTGCTGTCCCCCCAGAGGCCTTCACAGCGGCTGAGGACCTGATCTCCTGATACTGCTGACCCAGGCAGGACTACTTCCAGCACTGGAGATATCATTGAGTAGAAGGAAGCATTTTGTCCCAGGTTCTTATCCTGTACCAGGTCCTCAGATACCTTCCCGAGGGAAACCGGCCCTGCCGACACCAGTGAAACTTCCCCGCTCTAGCACCAATCCCTGGATCCTCAGCACCGGCCAACGGAAGCAAGAGGTTCGACCTCTTCCTGGTCTCCCCAAGCTGACTTGGAGTCAGAGATGGAGTCCAGCACTCAATCCAGGGGGCTGTTACCCATACCTGACACACATCCCACTGGATCCCCATGCACGCATCTGCCCCAGAGGGCAGTGGCCTATTTTGGAATCCATGGGGGTTCCTTCCAGTACCATGGCTACCTTCCAACTGTTCATAGTCAGTGGTTCCCAAGAGAAGGGCACCTCCGCCACACCATCCAGCACCTGATCCTGATTCCAGTACTGACACTCAGGAGTTAGGCCTGCGTGATGTGGTTGGTGCAGAAGACGAGGAGGAAGGTCCCCTCTTGATGCAGTTCTCCTCCTCTTCCCCAGACAAAGCTGTGTTGGGACTGAATGGTTTGGTGCTGCAGGATGGCTTTAGAGTTCACCAGGCGCTATTGAAAAGGGTGCCTTCTAACCTGGGGCTAGAGGTAGAGGTGGCTTAAAGAGTCCTCACACAGCTTGATCAACATCTTGGCTGCGGCGGTGCCATCAAAGGTGGCCTTAGCCCTCAACAAAGCCTTTCTTGGTCCAGTCAGGTCCCTATGGCAGACCCATTCCTCTCTACCTCCTATTTCAAAAAGAGCAGAGAAGAAGTAGTATGTTCCTGCCAAGGGGTATGAATACCTATATTCCCTCCCCTCCCCAGTCCCTTGTGGTCACAGCGGCCAACGAAAGAGAAAGGCAAGGGCTGCAAGGTGCAACTCCGAAGCCAAAGGACTCAAAGAAGCTGGTTTATTCATTAAAAAAAATAAAGACAAAAAAACGGTGAGAGTTAAAATTGGTTAAAGGAATCAACTACATACAGTAATGGCAAAGTTGTTGGTTCAGGCTTGTAGCAGTGATGGAATAAACTGCTGGTTTAAGTCAAGTCTCTGGAATACATCCGCAGCTTGGTTGGGTCATTCAGTCCTTTGTTCAGAGCTTCAGTTTGTGGCAAAGTTCCTCCAGAGGTAAGAAGCAGGATTGAAGACAAAATGTTTCCAGGTCATATTTTAATCAGATAACATCACAGGAACCCTCTTTGGTCTCTGTACAGGGGGCACTGATTGAGAGAATCAAGGCATACCTCTGTCATAGGTCTCACCCCCACTTGGAGCTGTTGGGTTCCAATATGGGGACCTGCATGGATTTATCTAAACTTAAATCCTAGTTTAGATCTGGTAAAAGCTGCCACCACCCAATAAGGTACGTGTATTGGGACACAGTCCTTCCCCAAAATCCTTGGGGATCCCAAGAGCCCCAAATCCATGGAGTTCTTACACCTAGGAGAAATAAACCATTCCCCCCTGCTTCCTCCCCCCTCCCTTTTCCTAGGAGAGATACCGGGATCCAACTACAGAGGGATGCCTCCCTCCTCCCCTTTCCCTGAGAATACCCAAGGAAAGATTAACCAAGTTCTTAACAGAAAAGATTTATTAAAAAAATAAAAAGAAAGTAACTTGTCTCTGTAGTATTAAGATGGAACAATACACAGGGTCTAAACTTATTAATCTCTGGAGAGAATCCCCCCCTCCTTTCTTTCTCAGTAAAAGCAAAGTAACAGCAAACAGAAATAAAGAATTTCCTTCAGCAAACACACAATTGCAAATGTAGAAATCAAATTATAAGACTAATCCGCCTTTCTAATTAATACTCACTATTGGATAGTAGGAACTACTCCAGGAGAACTTGGAGACATGACTGGCCTCTCTTAGATCCAAAGAGAGCACGCAGAGCCAACAAAGAACACAGACAAAGGCTTCCCTCCACAGAGATTTGAAATTATCCTGTCCCTTGATTGGTCCTCTGGTCAGGTGTTTCTCAGGTTACTGAGCTTGTTAACCCTTTCCAGGTAAAAGAGACCTTAACCCTGATCTGTTTATTTATGACAACCTCGCCAGTAGATTGGCTCAGACCCTCTGAGCAGCCGCTCGGCAAGAACTCCCAGACTGGGGCTGACTGTCTCCAAGGGCTTGATACTGATCACAGGACCATTCGAGGATTGGAGATCGCCGGGCCGTCATCACCCGTCTCCAAGCAGTAGGTCGCACTAGTCAGGAAGAGCCTCCCAGAAACCAGCCCATATTAGCGCCCAGTCCCGTTCGACGTCCCAGTACTGTTTGAGTAGTGTGAGGTGTGGATTGCCAGGTCTCCAACGCAGATCTGCCAAATGCCGTCGGTCCCCGAGATCCCGACCAAGACACCCGTCTTGCTCAGACAGGTCAGCTTGAGGAGGCAGTGACCGGCACCAGTTGGACAAGAGCCACCGCTCCTCCCGATCCTGGTCGCCCAGTACCAACCACTCCGCTTACACCTCCAGCACGGAGTGAAATTCCCTGACTGTGGGATAGGCCCTGGTACCTGTGGTTCAGGCTACATCATCAGCACCGAAACCTGTCCCATGGCCTCAGGCGCAGTGGTCGGCACCATGGTACCCATGGAACCCTTGGGCGTTCACCCAACCTTCCCAGGCTGCCTAGTCAGTGTCAGGAACCTTGGAGAGGCCAGCGGACTCAGTATCCTGTTCCCCTCCGGTGTTTGAGGCATCGGGCGTAAAATCCCACAGGTCCAGGAGGACCCAGGAGAGCAAGCTGCTGGACCACCAATGGAAGTGGTGGTACCCGCGGCACTGGCATTGTCCTTGTCATCACCAGACGAGGCTATCACAGGGCCCCCTCACTCAGCTCCTCAAGATGACACCAAAACACACCAGGAACTTTTGAAGAGGGTCGCTTCCAACCTGGGGCTTCAGGCAGAGGAACTGGAAGACCCCCCAGACTCTCTGTTTGCTCCTTGGCTCCGGCCAGGGTGGCCCTACCCCTCCATGAAGGGGTTTCCAAAATCACTAATGCATACCCCCTCCTCCTTGGCCCCTATCTCTAAGAGGACCGAACGCAAGTACTTTGTGCCAACCAAGGGGCATGAGTACTTATACTCCCACCCTGTCCCTAATTCCCTTCTGGTAGAGGCGGTTAACCACAAAGAGAGGCAAGGTCAACCCAGGGCTATCCTCAAAAATAAAGGACTTGAGGAGGCTGTATCTCTTTGGACATAAGATTTATTCGTCTTCCAGTCTTCAGCTGAAAGTGGCCAACCACCAAGCCCTCCTTGGCTGATATGACTTTAATATGTGGCAAGCCCTGGCCAAGTTTGAAGGGTTGCTCCCCGAGGCTTCCAAGAAGGAGTTCCAAGTGATCATCTATGAAGGCACAACCACGGCCAGGGCAGCCCTCCAGGTGGCATCGGACGCTGCTGCTGCTGCTGCCTGCACAATGGCTTCCAGTATCTCCATGTGGTGAGCCTCCTGGCAGTTCCTCTCTGGGTTGTCCTCTGAGGCTCAGCAGTCAATGCAGGAGTTGCCTTTCAACGGCCAAGCCCTATTTGCTGGAGCAAGTTGCATGGCTTGCAGGACTCCGTCACCACCCTGAAAACCCTGGGTCCTTACGTCCCAGCCCCGGCACGTAAGCAGTTCAAACTGCAGCAGTCTCAGGGCCAGGGGAGCCAGCCTCAGCAGGACCAGCCCCACAAACGAGGCAAGGGCTACAAGTGCCGTCCGAGCCATTGGGCTTGACCCGTGCCAAGCAGGGGGCCAGTCATTTTAAGGGTGCACCTAAGGGTGACTTACCAGACGATTCCCGAGATCCACCTGTCCTAGTGTTGTCCAACCACTTTTCCCTTTTCCTCCCTGCTTGGACCACTATAACCTCGGACTGATGGGACCTCAGCACAGTGAGCTGGGTTATACCCTCCAATTCCTTTATACCCCCTCTGCCCACCCACCTTCCCCATCTCTCTTCAGACTCTTATGAGAGTCTTCTTACGCAGGAGATAAAGGGGTTGCTACAGCCGAGTGCGATGGAAGAGGTTCCTCTCAAGTACAGGAACAAGGGGCTCTATTCCTGGTACTTTTTAATCCCAAAGGCCAAGGGCGCTCTATGGCCTGTCCTGGATCTGCGAGACCTCAACAAATACCTAAAGAAGTTAAAGTTCCGCATGGTTTCCATGGCTTCTATTATACCCTCCCTGAATCCGGGAAACTGGTATGCCAACCTCGACTTGATGGACGCCTAATTCCACATAGCGATCTTTCAAGAACACAGATGCTTCCTCTGGTTTATGGTGGGGCCCCACCATTACCAGTTTGCGATCCTCCCGTTCGGCCTGGCGACAGCACCAAGAGTGTTTACCAAGTGCATGTCAGTGGTAGTGTCTTACCTCAGGTGCCGGGATATCCATATCTACCCATACCTTGATGACTGGCTTGTCAAGGGCAGCTCCAGGTCTCAAGTCCAAAGGGATGTTGTGGAACTTCAAGCCACATGCTGCGCTCTGGGCCTACTGGTAAATGACAAAAAGTTGACGTTAGTGCCGGTGCAGAGGATAGAGTTCATTGAAGCGGTCCTCAACTTGACCTGTGCCAGGGCATTCCTGCCGGTGGAAAGGTTCCATGTTGACGAACCTCATCGAGGAAGTCTCCATGTTCCCTCTGACTACAGCCAGAGTCTTTCTGTGCCTGCTGGGTCACATGGCAACGTGCACTTACATGGTCCATCATGCCAGGCTCTGGATGTGGCCTCTGCAACAATGGCTGGGGATAGTCTAATCCCAGTCCTGAGACCCCCTGGAAAAGATCATTACTATTCCCCAGGTGATACTTACCTTGCTGTGATGGTGGACCGACCATAGGACAGTCCTGGAAGGGGTTCGTTCAACAATCCCCCTCGCTCCATCGAGTTGGTGTCGGATGCCTTGGACCTCAGCTGGGGTGCACATCTTGGCAACCTCCAGACACAGGGTTGTGATCCCTGGAAGAGGCGAAGTGGCACATAAACATCAAAGAGCTCTGAGCAGTCCAGCTGGCAGAGTCTTCCTGCCCCACCTGTCGGGCATGAGCCCTGACAGACAACATAGCCTCTATGTTCTACATCAACAGGCAAGGGGGAGTGTGCTCGTCGGCTCTCAGTCAAGAGGCGCTCTGTCTATGGGATTTCTGCATCAGCCACGAAATCCACCCAGAAGCTTGTCACTTTCCCGGCGTCAGGAATAGGCTGGCAGAACAGCTCAGCAGGCACGTCTCCTCTCACACTCCATCCAGAGGTAGCCTGCATGATCTTCCAAGGTGTGGAACTCCCCAAGTGGATCTGTTCGCTACCAGACAGAACAGGAAATGCCACCGGTTTTGTTCTCGGCAAGGTCTGAGGAAGGGCTCCCTCTCCGATGCCTTTCTCCTGTCGTGGTCAGGGAGTCTGATATATGCATTCCCTCCAATTCCACTCATCAGCAGGATCCTGGCAAAGATCAAGAGAGACAAAGCGCAGGTTGTCATGATCGCCCCGGCATGGCCTCGCCAGCATTGGTCCGGCATGCTTATGAACTTGTCAGTGGCCCCTGCCCAACCAACCAGACCTGTTGTCGCAGGACCATGGTCAGCTCCTACGCCCCAACCTCGAGTTCCTCCATCTCTCAGTGTGGATGCTGTGTGGCTGAATCCGGAGGAGCGGACCTGTTTGGAAGGATTCCAACAGGTTTGTCTGGAAAGTAGGAAGCCCTCAGCTAGACTGACTTACCGGGTCAAGTGGATGAGGTTTTCCCACTGGGCATCCAAATGTGGCCTCTCTCCCTTGCATTCTTCCGTACAGGCTGTGCTGGACTACCTGCTCCATTTGAGGAATCAGGGCCTGGCCCACTCTTGGTGCATCTCGCGGCCATGTCCGCTTTTCACCTGCCGATCCAAGGGCAGACGGTGTTTTCCAATGACATGATGATCAGATTCTTGAGAGGGCTCAAGAAACTCTTCCCACAGATACGGGCTCCTGTCCCGCTGTGGGATCTTAACTTGGTCCTCTCAAGGCTCACCAGTCCGCCCTTTGAGCCGCTGGGTTCCTGCTCCTTTTCCCACTTGTCATGGAAGGTCGCATTCCTGGTGGCAGTGATGTTTGCAAGACGGGTCTCTGAAATTAAAGCCTTGGCCTCAGAACCTAGAGCAATTTACCTAGCCAAGTGGAAGTGTTTCTCGGTGTGTTCTTCCCAATGAGGCTTCTCACCAACTTAGTCACCCCTCCAGTGCATGCTGGAATACCTGTTCTATCTGTAACAACAAGGCCTATCCATTTCATCTGTCAAGGTGCATCTAGCATCAGTCTCAGCCTTCCAGCCTCTGGTGGGCAGTAAGTCAGTCTTCTCACATGAAATGTCCATTCACTTCCTTAAGGGTCTAGAGAGGCTTTACACTCAAATTTGCAATCCCGTCCCTCCCTGGGACCTACATCTGGTCCTGTCGAGACTCTCAGGCTGCTGGTATAGCTCTGTTATATCTCTCCTGGAAGGTTGCAGTCTTGGTAATGATTACCTCGGCCAGGAGGGTCTCAGAAATCAGGGCCCTTACGTCAGAACCCCTATTTATGATGTTCTTTAAGGACAAGGTTCAACTGCACTCCCCTCCATCCAGAATTCCTCCCAAAGGCATTCTTTCAGTTTCATAGTAATCAGGCAATTATCCTGCCTGTTTTCTTTCCAAAACAGCACAAAAATACAGAGGAGTGGCATCTCCATGTGCTTGATGTTAGATGTGTCCTAGCCTTCCACATGGAGGGAACCAAGCCGTTCAATAAATCCATGCAGCTCTTTGTGGCAGTAGCAGACAGGATGAAAGACTTACCAGTTTCGGCCTAGAGAATTTCATACTAGATCATTTCCTGCATTCACACATTCTATGAGCAGACAGGAGTCCTACCAGCTGCCATCTTGACAGCCTATTTGATGAGAACTCAGGCTTCATCAGCGGTGTTTCTGGCCCAAGTCCCAATCCAAGACATCTGCAGGGCAGCGACCTGGTCATCAGTACATACTTTCTCATTACGTTCCTAGAGAGTAGTTATCAGTGGTTCACAGTCAAACTGGAAAGGCATATTGAAGGATCCCTCAGGGATCAGTTCTGGGTCTGATTCTGTTCAATATCTTCATCAATGATTTAGATAATGGCATAGAGAGAGTACACTTATAAAGTTTGCGGACAATATCAAGCTGGGAGGGGTTGCAAGTGCTTTGGAGGATAGGATTAAAATTCAAAATGATCTGGACAAACTGGAGAAATGGGCTGAAGTAAACATTCAATAAGAACAAGTGCAAAGTACTCCATTTAGGAGGAACAATCAGTTGCACACATACAAAATGGGAAATGACTGCCTAGGAAGGAGTACTGCAGAAAGGGATCTGGAGGTCATAATGAATCACAAGCTAAATATGAGTGAACAGTAATGCAAAAAAAGCAAGCCCCATTCTGGGATGTATTAGCAGGAGTGTCATAAGCAAGACACGAGAAGTAATTCTTCCGCTCTACTCCACATTGATTAGGCCTCAACTGAAGTATTGTGTCCAGTTCTGAGCACCACATTTCAGGAAAGATGTGGATAAATTGTAGAAAGTCCAGAGAAGAGCTACAAAAATGATTAAAGATCTAGAAAACATGACCTATGAGGGAAAATTGAAAAAATTGGGTATGGTTAGTCTGGAGAAGAGAAGACTGAGGGGGGATATGATAACAGTTTTCAAGTACATAAAAAGTTATTACAAGGAGGAAGGAGAAAAATTGTTCTCCTTAACCACAGAGGATAGGACAAGAAGCAATGGGCTTAAATTGCAGCAACAGTGGTTTAGGTTGGACATGAGGAAAAACTTCCTGTCAGAATGGTTAAGCACTGGATTAAATTGCCTAGGGAGGTTGTGCAATCTCCATCACTGGAGATTTTTAAAAGCAGGTTAGACAAACACACGTCAGGGATGGTCTAGGTAACACTTAGGGTATGGCTACATTTGCAGCCGTACAGCGCTGACACGGGAGCGCTCCTGCAGCAGCACTTTGAAGTGCGAGTGTGGTTGCGGTGCCAGCGCTGGGAGAGAGCTCTCCCAGCGCTGCAGGTACTCCACCTCCCCGTGGGGATTAGCTTACAGCGCTGGGAGCCGCGCTTCCAGTGCTGAGGCAGTGTTTACACTGGCACTTTGCAGCGCTGTAACTTGCTGCGCTCAGGGGGGTGTTTTTTCACACCCCTGAGTGAGAAAGTTGCAGCACTGTAAAGCGCCAGTGTAGCCAAGGCCTTAGTCCTGGCTTGCAGGGGACTGGACTAGATGACCTCTCAAGCTCCCCCCTAATCCTATGATTCTCCTCCCACTACGCCCTCACCCAATAGGCTAGGGATCACACCAAGTTCGGTAGAGCAGTGTTGCAATCTTCATGTCCGTGAACTAGCAGCCAAAGGGGGAAACTACAGACAGCTCAGATAAAAAGCTTCCTGTAGTTGTTCACATGGTCATGGGTGCAACTGCAAAAATTGGTCCAAAATCATGACACTTGCCAGTGCTGGCACCACTGCATTGGTTCCTTGGGACCACTTGGCTGTATTACAGACTTAAGTGTTTGCAAGAGTGTGGCCTCCGTTTCCTTAAGAATAGGACGTTTACCACTTTATTTGCTGCAGAGAGTGATACTACACAGTGTTATAGAAGCCTGTGGTCTGTCTTATTCTGAACATGAGTGATATTTATGGATAATTGGTGAATACATGTTTTTTTTCCTGCAGGTATTGTTCCACGGTTGATTAAAGTTGCTCCTGCTTGTGCCATAATGATCAGCACCTATGAATATGGGAAGTCCTTCTTTCGTAAATTAAACAAACAAAAAATATACAAAGCTATTAATTCTCACTCAAGCTGAGATTGCAACGATAGTCAAGGTATCTGGTCAAAGGTTGTGCCAACTTTGACTGTTGACTAGAATTAAACTGTTCCAGACCAGGTAAAATTCAACCATGACATTTGCTAACCAGATGCAACTCCCTTTACTTAGCACTTCCTTCAGACTGTTTATGCTTATGAATTATTTCTGAATTCAAAGAAGTGTAAGAGTGCTATGTGCTGTGTATATTCCTAGAACCAGTGTTTAAAATTTCATGTGAATTCTCTCTTTAAAGACCATGCTTCTAGAGAGCTAAGGAAGTAAATTGATAGTTTTATAATCATTTTCAGAAATGGGTAAAAAGCACTTTGAGATTGGTCAGAAACATGAAATAGTATTTGCCACCTGTATTAAAGGAAAAATCTCTTTCAGTGGAAAATGAGACTGGTATGGAACATGATCATTTCTGACATGCATTTTAATATTTCTCTAAATAGCCTGTTTTAAATGTATTTATGCTCTGAGAATCTATTAGGTTTGTGTTCAGAAAAATAGACAATATGTAAACAAACATGGAAAGTCTTTCATGAATGCTCAATCATGTACCTCGGTATGTTTAGATATTTGTCCCTTCAAGGAGTGGTTGTCCTGGCATCAGTCTTCTTTGTTATTGAAAGTTAGGTTAAGTATTTCATCAGTGCTTCAGTGAGACCGAGGGCAGAAGGGGGCACCATTAAATAGCCTTTAAACAGAACCCTAAAAAACATTTATATTTGGCCTTCCATATATGTGGTTTGAAAATTGCAGGTAGGAGTATGCTATAGATCACAAGTATAATCGTTAGGAATCTTGTAACTTTCACTGGTCCTGTATTGATTAGAAACGTTACATTACACAATCTCGAGTTAAATGAATAATCAGAATTAAGTTGTTTGCCATGTAACCCTCCGCATGTTTTTCACTTTGATTCTGTTGCCATTTAGGTTGGAATTTCAAAGCGAAAGTTTAGTATTTGGGTTCCATTGCAGAGCCATGTATTAAGCTGATTAGCTGGTTTATTTTTAAAAGTTGGAAATCAAATTTCCCACTAAGAGCCTGATCCTGGATTTTTGCACATCCAAAAACTCCAGAGGGAAGCTTTGTGATGTCCAAGCAAGGTAGGAGGGAGCCTACAGGAGGGTAAAATGTGCTACCTATGACAGACTAGTTGTGTGCAATCTTATTTTTGAAGTACAGTGGCTATGATGCTAAGGAATTTTAAATATTAAGATGTCTTGTATACTTTTTGAGTGCATGCAAGAGGTATGATGAAAGCTTTCACAAACTAACTTCACTTCCATAGCATCTGAGGACCACAACCTAGTTCTTTAAGGTTTCTTGGTGGTGAAGGGGGGGAGGTGTTAAACTTTGTCAGGAGTTCATCTTTATCACCTAAAACTAGAGTATGTATGTAGGTGACCTTTCTACAGCCCTGAAGCAGTAAGCTAGAAATCACCAGTTCATTTATGGCTCTTCAGGGTTTTATCGTTTCATTAATTCTGGACTGCTCTTTGTCCCCACTGATCACATTGTAGGATTTATTGTTGCTATATTTTTATGCACACTACTAGTACATCCACTTCATAGTGACTAAGTGTTGCCTGTCCTGCTCACAGAGTTCAGTAAACTAAGATATGTTATGTGACCAAGGAAAGAGAGCTTTTCTTTTCCTTGTGGAAAAACACAGTTTTGCACCCTTATTTTGCTAGCCATCAAAGATGAGAATTAAGAGTCCTGCAGGTTAAAAGGATGCAGAATAAACAATGGTGGGAGGGGGCAGGAAAATGAGTTCTCATTCAAGTGATCCATGAAGAATTCTTTCTCAGGATAATTTACACTTTAATAATATAAAAAGAAATAGCACTTTATGAAAACTACATACATCCCAATAAAATATGTGAAACATTCAAATATTTTCAAAATGGAGATAAAGAATGTAATACATGATTTAATCAGCATGGAAATGAGTTCATATACTATCCATCGATGGGATAAAAATGTTAATGTTTAATAAAATCAAATGTTTTCTTGTTTTGTGATCCTGTGTACAGATGGATAATTAATTTTGTTTCTGATAGTAGAAAGTTTAAACTCTTATTCATGAATATTTATTTCATCAATTTGACTGTGGTTTAATATAGATGCTTCTTGATTTTTTTTAATTGGTTGTGTTTTGAAGCCTCAGCTCTGTTCTGTCTGACACCTTACACTTCATGCAAAAGGTAGCTTCTAAAACCAGGCTTTAAACTATCCCACTTGGTTTACGTAAACCTGTAAAAGAAAAGATGGTAAATTTGAAATACAGAAAACATTAACCCTATAGCTGAGCCCGTGGACAGAGAAGGATGGATATGTTGAAAATGAATGACAGTTGCTGAGATAGTTACATAAGAACAGCCATACTGGATCAAACCAATGGTCCAGCTAGCCCAGTATCCTGTCTTCTGCCAGTGGCCAATGCCAGGTCCTTCAGAAGGAATGAACAGAACAAGAAATCATCAAGTGATCCATCCCCTGTTGCCCATTCCCATCTTATGGCAAACAGAGGTCAGGGACACTTCAGAGCATGGTTTTACATCCCTGCCCGTCCTGGCTAATAGCCATTAATGGACCTATCCTCCATGAACTTAACTAATTCTTTTTTGAACCCTGTTATAGTCTTAGCCTTCACAACATCCTTGGGCAAAGAGTTCCACAGGTTGACTGAAAAAATACTTCCTTTTGTTTTAAACCTGCTGTCTATTCATTTCAATTGCTGACCCCTAGTTCTTGTATTATGAGGAGTAAATAACGCTTCCTTATTTACTTTCTCCACACCAGTCATGATTGTATAGATCAAGGATAGGCAACCTATGGCACATGTGCCGAAGGTGCCATGTGAGCTGATTTTCAGTGGCGCTCACACTGCCCAGGTCCTGGCCACCAGTCTGAGAGGCTCTGCATTTTAATTTAATTTTAAATTAATCTTCCTAAACATTTTTAAAACCTTATTTACTTTGCATACAACAATAGTTTAGTTATATATTATAGACTTATAGAAAGAGACCTTCTAAAAATGTATTACTGGCATGCAAAACCTTAAATTAGAGTGAATAAATGAAGACTCGGCACACCACTTCTGAAAGGTTGCCAACCTCTGGTATAGATCTCTACCATATCCTCCCTTAGTCATCTCTTTTCCAAGCTGAAAAGTCCAAATCTTCTTAATCTCTCCTCATATGGAAGCTGTTCCGTACCCCTAATCATCTTTGTTGCCCATTTCTGTACCTTTTCTAATATATCTTTTGAAATGGAGTGACTACATCTGCACACAGTATTCAAGATGTGGGCATACCATGGATTTATATAAAGGCAGTAAGATATTTTCTGTCTTCTTATGGCTCCCTTTCCTAATGATTCCCAATGTTCTATTAGCTTTTTTGACTGCCACTGCAAATTGAGTAGATGTTTTCAGAGAACTATCCACAATGATTCCAAGATCTCCTTCTTGAGTGGTAACAGCTAATTGAGACCCCATCATTGTATATGTATAGTTGGCATTATGTTTTCTAAAGTGCATTACTTTGCATTTGTCAACATTGAATTCATCTGCCATTGCGTTGCCCAGTCACCTAGTTTTGTGAGATCCCTTTGTAACTCTTTGCAGTCTGCTTTGGACTTAACTATCTTGAGTATTTTTATATCTGCAAATTTTTCCACTTCACTCTTTACCCATTTTTCCAGATCATTTATGAATATGTTGAACAGTACTGGTAATTTACTTTGTTGGTTAGCTCCAGTGGCACTTTTTTGGTCCTCTTGCTATTTTTTTAAAATTTGGGGTATACATTTAAATTGAGCCTCTATTATGGTGTCTTTAAAAAGCTTCCATGCAGCTCGCAGGGATTTCACTTTTGGCACTGTACCTTTTAATTTCTGTTTAACTCACTTCCTCATTTTTGTGGTGTTCTTCCCTCCCCACAGGGATGTTAAATTTTATTATGTTATGGTCACTATTACCAAGCGATTCAGCTATATTCACCTCTTGGACCAGATCCTGTGCTCCACTTAGGACTAAACCAAGAATTGCCTCTCCTCCTGTGGGTTTCAGGATTAGCTTCTCCAAGAAACAGTCATTTAAGGTGTCAAGAAACATAACCTCCACACAGGATGCAGAGATAAAATATACCCAGTCAATAGGGGGTAGTTGAAATCCCCTATTATTAGTTTTTTATTTTAATAGCCTCTCTAATCTCCCTGAGCATTTCACAGTCACTATCACTGTCCTGGTCTGGTGGTTGGTAGTCTATTCCTACTTCTGTATTCTTCAAGCGTGGAATTACTATCCATAGAGATTCTATGGTACAGTTTGGTTCAGTTAAGATTTTTACTTCAGTTGTCTCTAGATTTCCTTTCACAGATAGTGCCACTCCCCCACCAGTATGACCTATTCTGTCCTTCTGCTATATTTTATTTTATTTTAGTTAGTCTGATATAGTTGGTTTTAGTAATGAATTGAAAACTAGAGGTATGATCACAAATAAAATAGTCATTTACTTCACTGTGACAGGCCCATAGTTTTTAAATAATTTAACAAACTCTTATTGTTGAGGTCACAGGCTATCCAGAAGGCATGGAGGGAAAAGGAGTCACAATGACTAGTGCCTCAAAAGGCCAAAGACTTGTCATCAAGGGTGTTTATCATCTGTCTTCTGTCATTACACTCTTTTTGGGTGAAAGAACAGGCAACCCCACCCCAAATAATTAACTCTGGATGCTCTTGGCCCAGGCAGGATGTTGCCTTCTGGTGAATAGGAGTTTAAAAGAAAAATAGAATGCAAAATGGAGAAGGAAGATAAGTATGACAGTTGTGCAAGTGCACAGATGAGGGCCCTCTGTCCAACTATTAGAATGCCAAAGGATTTTTAGCAAAAAGGTTAGGAATCTACTTGTTAAATATTTATTATAGTGGCATCCAAAGGCTCCAATTGAAATTGAGGCCGCATTGTGTTGTACAAATATAGAAAAGAGAATCCCTGCCCTGAAAGTACAGAACAATGAAAGCATAAGTTTAAACCAGAAGGCAGATTTATCACTGAAAGAAAAGTGCTTTTTGTGATGTGTATAATTCAATTATGTAATGCCACTTTATCAAGGTGAATTTCTTAGAAACTTAAAGATTTAGACTATGAATGAGTAGAATTTGCAATTACAGTGGAATAGTTTTCATCCCTCATACTGCAGGATGTAGATGGCTCCATGAGCTGGCTCAATTTTATTTATAATATAGTGCATAAATACTGCATGAAAGTTTTATGCCTTCCTGTGAAGTATCTTGGCTTTGAAAGTTCTTACACCATAGCTTGCGATATTGTTTATTGTGGCACAACATATACTTTAGAGGAAGGTGCAAGAAATGCCATAGTGGATATTTGTAAAATAAGCTGCCCCTAAGAAAAGTTCATCTTAGTGGTTAATTTATGTCTGAAGCACATGTTAAAACACTTTCCCCGCCCTAACTAATTGGACTGTGGATGTTCACTTAAGGCTAGGTCTACACTGCCCTGCAGTTTGGACTACAGAGGTGTGAACAGTAATGCCTGTCAATGTGCTACACTTCAGCTTCCCAGTGTGGATGCAGCAGGTGTGAATGAAAAGGTTCCTATTGTGCATTAATGTAAGCCTGTCTGAAGAGGATTACGTTAATGCAAAGTAGGAATATTTTAGTGTGCATCCGTACAGGGGAGTTAGAGCATAGCACTTTGACCCACAGTGCTATTTACCCTCCAGTTTGCATTAGAGAGGTGTTGTGTATGTAGACAAGCCTGTGATTACCTAATACGTTTTTAAATCCTGTCAAACTCTTAGCCTCAATGATACCTTATGGCAATACCTATCCCTTCTTTGGAGCCCACTGAACCATCATTTTCTCATTTCAAAATGTAAGCTTAGGTGTTCCTTTCTTTACTTCAAAAGATTCATTTTGCCTGTATGAAGTACTTTTATTAAGGAGACTTTCTATGTCAGAAAAATCACACATTCAAAACATAAGGTTAAGCTCAAGTTCCTTCCTTTCTCAATTGAGTATTACCCAGGAGTTCAAACTTTCATAACGTGGATCACATATTAAAAGATTTCATGGATTTCCTCCTCTCCCATTCATGACTGTATAAGGGTCCTTGTGCCAACTACAGCAATTATGTTAATAGAAAATACTGGTGCATCGTTAGCTGCATTTCAGTTTAATGGATGAAAGCAGGGTGTATTGAGTAGATTAAAATTGGGACTAGAGCCAGCACTTTGAGGCAAGTGTTAAAGATAGTATTCTATACTATAGAATAGCTATCTTTTTTTTAAAAAGGTGATGTATTATACTGGGTTTTTTGCTGGCACAGATTTTAAGTCAAAGCATAATTTAAATGTTTGGGGTTAATTTATAGTCTCCATATCACTCATGCTAAATGGAAATGCATATTCTTTGTTATTACTTCATTTAAGGTCTTCTGAAAGTCTAGTGTTAATTTTCACTTATTTAGGAATATTAGATCAAAATTAAATTGCTTTATGCTCACATGATACTAGTGTGTAAGTGATCTTATTTTACACTTCTTGATTAAAAAGTACAGGGACAAGAGCTAATAGTGGCAACGATATAAAATGTTTAATTTACATGCAACAGTTATAATATAGCACGGCAACAAAATACACATACAATTTTGGCATTTATTTTTGTTCAAATATTTCAGAAAAATGGACAGCATTTAGAACTGACACACACATGCAATCAGCTTCCTCATGCACAAACACTGACATTTACAAACTAATACTAGTGTGAAAGATTACATAAAACTTAAATTACATGACAGATGAATTTTATATAAGCTCCTCCAACAGAGCTATCTGCTGACATGACTAGAAAATCATGATTATAGCCAAAGAACAGTGATGTACGGGGAGAAGTGTTTAAAACACCACAAGTTGCTCAAGTTACTGTACACAAATTGGTAATGTTAACTTTATGGAATCCTGCTTCTCTCACTGTCTTTGCATTAAAAATGCATCTTTAGTTTAGAAATTAATATTTAATGAATGCTGTTCCGTTAAGCTACTCAACTGCCATGAGATCATGTTCTTAGTGCAAGAACCAGGACATTACTTCGTGCAGTAATAGTCATTCTGGTAGACCTTAGGAAAGGAGCACTACTGTTCTAATTAAGTTTTATTTCAGAGATCATTAGAGTGGGTTAGTCAGTTCTGAAAATGTGTAATTTCACATGCTTATCAAGGCAACATTCCTGCATTCTTCTGTTTACAAGAATGATTAGATTGCCTGTTTTTCTTTATCCCACCCTTTGAAAAACTAGTAGTGCCAAAGGTAAGATTACAAGAGGCACATGTCTCTGGCAAATATAAATAAAGCAAAGAGTACAGAATAGTATCTGACTGTAAGCAAAAATCTATCTAAAAGTATGCTGTAATTAAATAAGCTTATTAGTACTGAAGCCACTCATGTAAACAATATTTGAAACTTCTTTGGCACAACAAAACATTTTCCCCTTGATTAATAAATACAACATGCTTACATGCATTTAATATTTTTTTAAAAGATACTGATGAGAATTACCTTAATAGCAAAATTCATAGATAAAGGACTCGTTACATCTTACAAAGATGTAAGAATACAGTTTGCAATTCAAAAATTAATTTGCAAACTTTAAAGGCGAGAGTTAAACTGGGAAGATGTGAAGTTTAGTTTCATTTAAAAATGTTTTCAGGTAATTCATATCAGTAGCTTAGAGGCATAGAATTTTAAAGGATTCACTTCTGTTTAAGTATTACTGCACAGCATAACCAAGAAAAATACCTATCCAAAACTCTTCCAAGGGGGGAAAAAACCCACAAGCATGAGAATATTGTCATTTAAATTATCAATTTTCAATCTAATCCTTTTTTACTCCTGAGATCCTTTACAGTGGACATGATGGGGTGGGGGATTTTTCCCAAAGCTGTAAGGTGATGACATCACCATGTTTCCCCCACCTTTACATTAACATAGTTACTTGCTTTGTGTTACTGACTTAAGATGCACCTTCTACCTGCAAAGTTCTTCCTCATTTGGGTCCCATGATCACCTGGTGACTCGCCTCCTAATCCCTTCTTAAAAGTTGGAAGTAATCCTGATGTATAAAATTTGTTACTCTGTCCCCTCATCAAAACCTAGGGATGTATACTGTTTCTTAATATGGCCTTATCTGAACATTAAAAATAACTCTCTAAGTGGCATAATGGGAATGCAAGTTTAACACTTACCTGTCAGTATTTCAAAACATCTAACAGGTTAAATAAGTTATTTGAGATCCTACATAATAGAACATATGCAGATTAAAATATGATATTTAAACAAGGAATGGTTTGTAATATAATGTAAACTGGAATTCAGATATTCCTTTGCTAGCCTGCCAAGACTTATTCTCTGTCTCTTCTGCAAGTGTTGACAAATATGCAGAGCAGTACAAGGAAGTGCTCTAGTTAAGAGCCTGTGGAGCATAGATCACGACTGTTTAGCCGAAGACTGATGTTCACATATTTCATTCTAAAAGGTAATCATTTGTTACTAAATCATACATACATTCTGTACCTGACTGGGATTCTTAAACAATTTAAGATCTCGAAGGGTAAGTGCAGGAAAAATCCTTTTAAAGAAAAGCATGACAAACAATGGATGTAAGTTTTGTGACTTTTCTTTAAATAGATCATTATGAAATAAAGCAGCATATTCTTTAGCTTGCTTCAACCTTTAAGAGTCTTCACAGCAAGTCAAATTATGGCATGTAAACTGAATGCATACAACACAAAAGCTATTCCTTGTTATGTATAGCTGCTCAAGATGGAGTTAGACCTGGACTTGTCATCTCTGCTGTAGGACTTGCAAGGTATTCACTTGATTTCAGACTTGTAAGAGATTTATAACTTGCTACAGAAGTCAGAGAGCCACAGAGACCAAGCAATGATGGGGTGTCTTCCTTCCCTGTTAAAACAGAATTACGTTAATCACTATTACAATGCAATTCCTAATACTAGATTTACCTGAACAGGGGTAACACTGAGGGAAGAGAAGGTCAGTATATGCCTGTTTATAGAATGTTCATCCTCGATACAACATAAGCACACATGCACAAATGCAGTTGCCAGTTTTTAGGGAAACATGCTACTGTGCCCAGCATCTCCCACAATTCTAGATATCTAGGCAGTTCTCTCTCTACAGCTCACAGAGACATCAGAGTTTTGGTGCCGCGTTGTCTGACCATGCCTCTTTTACTGCTTCCTTCCAGATTCTCTGCCTCTGGAGCACCACGCAGTGGTGGTTTCTTTTGCTTCTGCCCTTACTCTTTCCATCTTAACTCTTCTGCCCAGTTTTTTGGGCAGTGGGAAGCAGTATTCTTCCTCCACAGCATTCCTCCTCCCTGGGTTGGTTAACCCTTCAGGGTTGAGCCTCTATTGCAGTGTGTCTCTGCCAGCGCTTGTGACCCATAGAGGCATGGCAGAGCAGCCAAGAAAGCACCAGGTTGAATCCAAAAGGTGCTGTAAGGCAGCTTTCCCATGGTTGGCAGATGGCAAGCTGGGCCCAGCCTGCACTCAGCCTTCCGTCCCCTAACTCCATTAGGTCCCAGGGTTACGAGTCCAACAGGCAAGTGGGGTTCCCTACTAGGGATGTAAATATAGTTTAAAAAGTTAACCATTTAAACAATAAAAATATTGTTTAAATGGTTAACTGATTAAAGGGAGGCGGCTGGGGCTGCGCCAGCCAGTGCAGCTTGCAGCTGGGGCCGAGGCTGCTGCAACTCGCAGGCTTAGGGGTTAACGGTTAAGGCAGGTTAACCAATTAGACTAATACTTACTGGTTAACATTTTGCATCCCTATTCCCTATCCACTGAGGCAGCCACAACTCTAATGTGGAAAAAATGGACCAGGAACCCCAGTGCACAGCAGGGAGAGGCTCTAAAAGTGAGGAGGACCCTGACCACTGGACTCATGGAGTAAGTCCCAGGAGACCCCAGCAGAACAGAGAGGAGGCTTGGAGGGTGACCAGTCCTACCCACAAGACTTAAAGTGGGTCCTGAGCACCCTGGAAAAAAGCAGGGCTTCTAAATCAGCCCTCCCCCCTTCCAAGGAGATCAGGATGGCTCTGACTACAGGTTGGCCTCTGAAACATCTCTCAAGAGGGCTCCAGACCCTAAGGAAGGCAAGCCACAAAAGGCATCACCAAAGCCACTGTAGAGGGTCTATACTCCTGAAGCATGCTAAAAAGGTTTAAAAAAATTTAAAGGGAAAGACAGCACACAAATCCAGGAGATGAGAGTCCTCTTCTTCCTCCCAAACTGAGGAAGGTAAGCTGTCTGGCTCTGAAACCTGAGCAGGTTCCTGTGAGTAAGCCTTAGAATAAATTTTTCCCTTCAAAATCCTCCCTTGAGGCTGCAATATCGCTTCACTCCTTGAGGAACTGATTAGGGATGAATGGAACAAGCCTGATAAGGGCAAGCACATCAACAAGAGCAATCTCAGGCTCTATTACATTCAAGAATGAAAGGGACACCAAAGCTTGACACCTGTGTGCATCCCTTGCCAAAAATATGATTATTCCCTCAAAAGGAGAGTTCTACCTTAAGGATCCCAAGGCTGGAAAGATGGAGGACAGTCATAAAGAGGGCTCTGAAGCCTCCTCTGCCACCTCTGAGTGTTCCTGGCAGTTACCTACTTTGCAGGAGCATCTCTTGCCTGGCTGGAACATCTGCTCTTAAGGGCTTTGAGATGACCCTGACTTTGGCTCCACTTTCAAGGGTCTTTCCAGAAACAGCCTTTGTAGTGGACAGCCTCAATGGATGCAATGATGTTTTCAGCCCAAGCCATGGGTTCCAGTTCAGTAGCCAGGCGCTGCTTATGGCTTCAGCCCTCGAAGATAGATACTTACTCTAAGCATGTCCTATGCTCAGCCAAGTTTACAGGCTCCCTCATTTTTGGAGAAAAACTGGGTAAGATGGTGGCTGACAAGATGGCAAAATCCAAACAGTCTCTCCTTTCCTCACTAAGGGTACTCAGAATAGAAAATAGACCAGCCTTCAGACAGAGGCACTCCTTTTGCTCCTCATCCTCACAGAGGTATGAGGTTTATCATTTACTAGCGAAGGGGCAACAAAATTCCCTGAGTGAAAATACTGGAATCAAAGCACCAGGGGAAATTCCAGAGGGACCTCAGCCTCCAACCCTCCCAAATCCACTTTATGACAAAGATTGCATAGGCTCCCCCAAGAGCTGAAGCTAGGGGTCAGGATTTCCCATTTCCTAGAAGAATGGTTTTCACTGACCATAGACAAATGGGTCAGGGATATAGTGAGACAAACCACCTTGAGCTGCAGGCTCCACCCATCCCTTCTTCATCCAATCACCCAGCTCCAATAGCCCTGTAAAACAGTCTGATACAAAACAAAATATCTCATCTTTTGGATATGGGAATGATAAAGTGGGTTCCCTCAGAAGAAAGGTTCTCTGGGTTCTACTCCATCTTCTTCATTGTACGGCAGCAAATGGGGAGTATCAGAGCCATTCTCTATCTTAAAAGCAACAAATGGATAAAGAAAAAGTTTTGAATGGAAATTGTGGCCTCTACAGTATCATACCTGTCCCAGGAGGGACTTCTTGACTTCAGTTGACCCAGATGACACACATTTCCATATTCCCATCAGACTGCGCCCGCACAGACTTCTGTAGTTTGCAAAAACAAACACTCCCATTTGGTCTCTCCTCAGCCCCCAGGGTTTTTACAAAGATGTTGATTGTAATAATGGCCAGACTCAGGTCACAGGAAACTCACCTGTTCCCCTTCCTGGATGACATCTGATCAAAGCTCCATCGCAGCACAGAAAGTCACATCTTGAATGTGAAATCTTCTCCAGGGACCCAGCTTCAATGCTAAGAAAAGTTCTCTAGTTTCATCTAGGAATTTATTTTCTTGCTCCAGAGCTACTATAACACTATGCCTCCAACTGCTAGGACTTGTGGTGTCATGCATATGGATCTCCATGGGCACAATCATGCATCAGAAGTCTTCAAGCTTTCATACTAGTGGTGTGGGATCACACCACGGAACACAATAAAGATCCAGCACAGGTGTTCAGCTCCTTACAATAGTGGTCAGCCCATGACAATCTGCAAAGGCATGCCCATCTGCCTTCCAGCTCCTTTAGTCCAAGCAGCTAACACCAGCCTGGAAGGCGGGGAAGCTCACTTGGAGACCCACAGAGCCCAGGGCCTATGGAACCAGGAGGAAAAGGCTCATAGCAAAACCTCCTAGAACTGAGAGGGGGAACTATGTTCTAGTTCAATCAGACAATATGACTGCATATTTAAAGGGGGAAACAAGGAGTCCAACACTACATGTGGAACCAATGGAAATAATAAAGTGGGCAGAATCGTTCCTTCTTTCCCTCAGAGTGATCCACAACAAAGGTGATCCAAACCCAATATGCAGGCTGGCTCGGGAGATGCTGGCTCAATAATTCCGAGTGATGCCTGAATCAGGTGGTTTTTAATCTCCTCATTCACATGTTCGGCCTCCCTTCAGGCAACTTGTTTGTGAATTGTACCAATGCAGAGACCAAAATACTTCTCAGACTCCCTGGAAGACAATCCACAGGTAGTAGATTCCTTTGAGCCGACTGGTTAGCCAGACTGATGTGCCACTCTTCCCGAAATGGGGTCTTTCACTATTTTTGAGGGCTTTGACAAGTCATTTCTTTGAGCCTCTGACTTCAGTGTTGGCCTTTTATTTATCCATTAAGAATTGTTTCTTAGTAGCTCTCACATCTGCGAGGCGAGTGTTGGAGTTGGCAGCCTTATCTATATGGAAGCCTTACTGTGTGTTCCACAAGGCAAAAGTGGCACTCAGAACACCAGAATCCTTTCTTAAGGTAAATTTCTCCTTCCATACTTCCAAAGAACTTGTGCTTCCTTCATTCTGTCCAAAACTACAACATCCAACTGAAAAGGTGTGGCACACCTTAAAGGTCAGAGGAGTGTTGAAAATCTATCTCAAGCATACAAAAATCTGAAAGAAGATTGGGTTCCTTATTCATGCCCTCCCACCCTAAATGCCAAGGACTCACAGATTCCAAGTCCTCCATTGCTCAGTGGATTATATTATGTATTGTGGAAGCCTACAAATCATCAGAGGCTTCTGTCCCAGAATGGATCAAGCACGCTTCACGAGATCCTTACCAACCTCCTGGCCAGAATGAGCAAGTGTGTTCACTTTGGAAATTTACAAAACAGCTAACACCTTCATTAAGTACTACAAGGTGGAATTTCTGTCTTCTGCAGAGGCTTCCTTTGGCAAGGAGGTTTTGTGTGTAGTGGCCAGAAATAATAGAAACTTTTGAGCAAGCTCACAAAAAGAGGAGGGAGGTACTTCTTTCCTGCCAAACTTTTGTTTCATAACCCTCCCTATATCTGTTCAGTACTCGCTACTTCCCAGATGTCCAGAATTCTGGGAGACACTGAACTCCAGAATGTTACATTTCTTACTGATAATTTCCTTTCTGCTAGCAGCATCTCCTACAGTTAAGGGTCAGATATTAAGTGGAATTGTTACCATACGACCATCGTTCTTGGTCTAATGTATGTAGCCATTTCGTTATCTCTGGAATATTTGTTCATGATGTTATACAAGTTTAACAGATTGGGAATAACTCATCAGGCAGCAAGAAGGAGCAGAGAGGGTGTGGCCAGACCATGCAACACCAAAACTCTGATCTGCCTCCATGAGCTGCAGCAAGAGAAGAGCTGCCCAAATGTCCAGAATTGTGGAAGCCACTGCTAACAGAGGGGAAATTAATCAGTAAAAAAAAATTCTGTTAAGGCTTCAGCAAACATCAGCAATAAATTACCAGAATGATGCCATGACCAGAGATTTATTGCTTTTAATCTTTGTTGGAAAAAACCCCCACTGGAATCAGTAAATGCTATTACCAAAGATAAACATGTTTTGTTTTTCATCCTTCTTGATAATTCCTCATAAAAGATATCAGATTTACACTGGCAGTGTCAGTGCAAACTTCCCATTCTGCCTCACAAACATGCAACCTGGAGGGACTACACCTCCAGAGATGAGGCTAGGTCAGGCAACATGTCAATTTAACTCACGTCCTCCCTGCCCACAGTGGAGCTAATTAGTGCCAATTATGGTAGTGCGTTTTGTGATGGGCAGACACTTACCCAGTGAGATCACCTTATTTCCACAGGCCACCAAACAGGGATCAGATAACAGCTTTTGGTAGCCACTAACCTGAACTGGGTTTGAACAGACTAAGACGTCTCACTCACTATATTGTATTTGCAACCCAGTCCACCAAAAGTTCAAGGAATTTTGCATCTGTAAAGTAGGCATTTCTGGATTCTCATTTAAAGGGATGCCCTACCTTTGGGGGAAAAAAACAGTATAGTGAAAATAATCCACTCTCTTACAGCACTTACTGGCATCTTCCAATGGATCTTTGCATAATTTAAGTTTTTCATCTACTTTAAAAAAATATGAGTGACTGAATACAGTGCTTATGGAATGAACTCAAGCGAACACCCTTAAAGATCTACACTCACTCTATCCCCAGGAAAAAAAAAGTTTTTGTTTTTTTTTAAACTCAATATTCTGAGAAAATATATGGGAAAGCTGGGAAAAATAATTTAACAGTATGCATCCACCATACGAGCTCTAAAACTTTGGATGTGGTGAAAAGGGATTTTTGAACATAACATTACTATCATCAGGAAAGTTACCTAATTTTCCAGCTGGATAATTGGCAACTACGAACATCTCAGAGATGAGATAAAGGTTGTGCAGAGGGAGGCTTCAGCATTTATAGTTGAGCTGAGGGATGTTCATGTCACCTGGCAGAGGCAGCAGGAGTGTCAAGGTAGAGTTGGTTGTTATTAGGTGCCAGAGCACTCTTTGGAGGGTGTAAATTATGTTCAGCATACGACAGCACTCTTTGGGATCAGTAGTTGGGTTTGACAACCAAGACGCTAAAATATCACTCCCACAATGAACTTCATAATCCCTTTCAACAGAACTTTATATTAAAAATCTGCAGTTCAGAAAACTACATTTTCAAATGTTACCATAAGAATACGTGTGTTGTATTATGACAGGGTGGAGTGCCACTCCTATCATCTGCTCTGTCTATGCAGACTATTCAGAGTCTTTCAGTTGTTAAACACCGCTGTGTAGTTTATTTCATTACTTTTTTCACCACCGTTACTGATCCATACACCACAGTATTTACAAAATCAGTTTCTCCTCACCCTTCTGCCAAGAAGAGGAAAGGGAAGAGCTGTCTGCACCTTCTAGCTCTGCTAGCCTGCCTCTTCCTCCAGCATTTCCTGCTTGTGCCTTCTTCTACCCTCTGCATTAATGGGCTAACTAATTCTTTTGCATATTAAAATAAGCTGGAAAGGATTAATTAATTAGGTACAGTCAGATCCACCTTGAGGGAGGTTAAATGGTGTTTAACTGATCAGAGTGCTGACTTAAGCTGTTGGTTCCCAGCACTCTGCCACATGTATGTAAGACACAGGAGGGCACTATCCTGCTCTACTTGGCTCTGGCGAGGGCTCAGCTGGAGTACCATGTCCAATTCTGGGCATCACACTTTAGGAAAACGTGGACAAATTGGAGAGTGTCCAAATGATAAAAGGTTTAGAAAATCTGTTCTATGAGGAAAAGTTAAAAAAAAACTGGGCATGTTTGATCTTGAGGAAAAAAAGACCATGGGAGGGAGGGGGACTAAGTCTTCAAAAATATTAAGGATGTTAGAAAGAGGATGGGGATCAATTGTTCTCCATGTTCACTGAAGATTAGGACAAGTTATAATAGGCTTAATCTGCAGCAAGGGAGATTAAGGTTAGATATTAGAAAAAACCTAACTATATAGGTAATTAAACTCTGCAATAGGCTTCCAAGGGAAGTTGTGAAATCCCCATCACTGGAGGGTTTTCAGAACAAGTTAGAAAAACACCTGTCAGGGATAGTCAACCAAGTTTACTTAGTTCTGCCTCAGTGCAGGGGACTGAACTTGATTTCTTGAGGTTCCTTCCAGGCCTACATTTCTATGAGTCTATGATAATAAGTGCAGCACTGCATTAAAAAAAATGCATCTTACAACAGATTATAGCAAAATCTGAACCATCTAAGGCCCTGACTTCCACTAGATGCGAGAGATCTCTGTACCTCGACAGATACATAAAAACCCAGTTACCTACTTTTCTGTACCTGTTATTCTTCGAGATGTTCTTCCATTCCACTGTAGGTGTGTGTGAATGTCTTGTACGGAGTTGTTGGAGAATTTTTTCCCACAGCCATACCGATTGGGGTGGTCCAAGAACCCTCTGTCATGCGCCAATATGTGCTGGAATAAGGAGGCAGAGCCGCCCCTGACTCCCCTCAGTTTCTTCATACCAGGTAGACTCTGATAGAGAGGGGAAGGTTGGCGGGTCGTGGAATGGACATGTGCAACACATCTCAAAGAACAACAGTTACAGAAGGGTAGATAATCCTTTTTTCTTCTTTGAGTGCTTGCATATGTCCATTTCACTATAGGTGACTCACAGATAGACAATCATAGAGGCGGGCTCAAGGTTGACCTGAACAGTGCTTGTAAGACCACCCATCCAAAATTGTCATTATCCCTGGACTGATGAAGCAATGGTCATCTGTATTTACCTGTCTCCAGTTTACAAATATCAATGATAGGTACTTGCACCAAGTAAGCCACTGATGTTGCCTGTGCTCTAGTAGAATGCGTCAGTACCCTAGCTGGGGGGCTATATTAGCCAGCAGGTAATAAAACAAATGCATAAAGAGATCCAGAATGAAATCCTCTGAGAATCTCAGTTCTGTCCGCAATCACAATGAACAACTGAGTAGAGGTCCTAAATAACTTAGTATGTTTCAGTTGGAAAGCTAGAGCCCTTCTCACATTCAACAAATGAAGTCTCTCCTTATCTCTGTGGGCATGAGGTTTCAGAAAGTCAGCTAATAGATTACTTGATTAACATGAAAATTAGAGAGACCACCGTAGTGAGAAATTTTGGGTGAGGATGAAGATAAACCTATTAAAAATTGTATATAGAGGCTCTGACACTAGGGCTTTCAACTCTTCCACTCTTCTGGCCAAGGTGGTGGCCACTAGAAATGCTACATTCACATATAGAGGTAAGCAGAGCACAAGTTGCAAGGGATTTAAAGGGCAATCCTGTCAATTTTGTTAGGACCAAATTCAGATCCCAAGATTTTGCATGTGTGGATTTAATCTGACCATGCCCTTTAGGAATCTGGCTATGATGGGGTTGGGAAAAAGGGATCTACTATCCACCAAGTTGTGGAAGGCCAAAGTAGCTGCCAGATGCAACCTTATAGAGCTAATAGACAAATTCTGTTTTAGATATAGAAGGTAAGTCCAGGCCTGCTCTGGAGATACAGCTTTCTGGCAGGACCAAATGGAGAAGCATTTCTACTCAGCCAAGTAAGTGCTCCTAGTTGAGGGTTTTCTGCTATTCAGAAGCACTTTGTGAATGTCCTTCGAACAGGATCTTTCAAAGGGTGTTATCCATTAAGCATCCAGGCTGTCAGATGGAGGGATCAGAGACTGGAATAGAGCAAATGACCATGGTCCTGGGAAATCACATCTGAGTCCAACGGGACAGATAATGGAGGCTCAATTAGCAAGGTTAGTAGAGTTGAGTACCAATGTTGACAAGGCCATGCCAGTGCTATAAGGATGCGATGAGCATGGTCTTGTTTCACTTTGGACAAGACCCTGGGTAGCAAAGGAATTGAAGGAAAAGTGTACAATAGGGGATTGTTCCAGGATAGGAGAAAAGCATCTGTCAGTGAGCTGCCAGCTGAGACATCCCCTGGAACACCATTGATGGCATTTTCTGATAGTCTTTGTTGCAAATAAATCCACTTGGGGAGTTCCCCCAGAGCTGGAAGATGGATCTAACCACATCTGGACATAATGACCACTCAAGAAAGATATGCTCAGCTAATCAGCTAACATGTTCTGTATCCCTGGAAGGTAAGCAGCCTTGAGATGAATCAAGTTGTTTATGCAAAAGTCCCATAGGTGAACTGCCTCTTGGCAAAGTTGAATTGATTGCACTGCTCTCTGCAGTTATGTTTTACATAAGCAGACAAAGTTGTGTATTAAAATTAAATTCTGTCCCACTATCTGGGGGAGGAAGGTCAAGCAAGCTAGATGTACTATCTTAGATCTCTGACATTTATATAAGTCTTTTGATCTTGAGATGACCAAAGACCCTGAGTCTGCAGGGACCCTATATGAGCTCCTCAACGCAGGGATGATGCATCTGGGACTAGAGTGAGGTTGGCAGCGGGGAGACATAGGGGACCTACACACACTTTCAGAGGGTCCATCCACCAATCCAACACTGACAACACTGACACTGGCCCTGGAACCACTTTGTCCAAATGACGATGATTCAGGGCACATCCTAAAGCTAGCTATGCCTGCAGCTTTCCGAGATGCAGCCTGGCATGCCAAACTGCACAGGGCCATGCTGCCATGTGACCCAAGAGACTGAGGCAGCTGCGTGCTGTGGGGAGTGGGTATGTTTCAGCCTCAACAGTAATGTTTTGAACCTGAATTGTGGCAGAAAGGCCTTGGCCTTTGTGCAGTCTAAGACCACCCCAATGAACTCTATTCTCTGTACTGGTTTTAGGATTGATTTGTCCTGATTCAGCAGAAGTCTCAGTGCATCATACGTGGACAGGACAGTGGATACACTGGCTAACACAAGCCTCAGACTGACCTCTAATCAACCAGTCATCCAGGTACACAAACAAAAGGGACTCTTAATTTTTGCAGATGTGATTTTTCTACCCTGCTTAAGATGCACCCATCTGATGTTATGTGGGTCCAACTGCTTAGGAAGTGGGATAAGTGATTGGTAAACAAAAGGTGGGAAACACATGGAACTATGGTAACTGGTACTCTGGCCTCAACCAACCCATTAAAATGCCTATTTGGCCAAGGCAATTGGATGGGATGAGATAGATGATGCCGAAGAAGAGGGCAATGGAAGATGTCTTTTATAACCCCTGCCCTTTCTCTTTGGTGCATCTTGGGACCAGGGAGCAAAAACTTGGTAACTATATGGCTGCTCTGGATTAAATTGTTTCCTTTTCATCGCTGGAGTACAGATTCTAAGGGTACGTTTATACTTACCGCGCGGGTCGACGCGGCGAGTTCGACTTCTCGGAGTTCGAACTATCGCGTCTGATCTAGACGCGATAGTTCGAACTCCGGAAGCGCCGCGGTCGACTCCGGTACTCCACCGCGGCAGGAGGAGTTGGCGGAGTCGACCTTGGAGCCGCGGAGTTCGCTTCCGCGGCGTCTGGACGGGTAAGTCATTCGAACTAGGGTAGTTCGAATTCAGCTACGTTATTCACGTAGCTGAATTCGCGTACCCTAGTTCGACCCCGGGGCTGTGTGTAGACCAGGGCTAAGAAATTTCAATAAAAACAGGAGTCCTTGGGGCACCTTAGAGACTAACACATTTATTTGGGCATAAGTTTTCATGGGCTAAAACCCACTTCACCAGATGCATGGAGTGAAAAATATAGTAAGCAGAATATATATTATAGCAGATGAAAAGATGGGAGTTGCCTTACCAAGTGAGGGGATCAGTGCTAATGAGCTAATTCAATTAAGGTGCAAGTGGCCTATTCTCAACAGTTGACAAGAAGGTGTGAATACCAAGGGAGGGAAAATTACTTTTGTAGTGCTAACAAGGCCAATGCAATCAAGGCAGCCCATTTCCAACAGTTGACAAGAAGGTGAGAGTATCAGCAGAGAGAAAATTACTTTTTGTAGTGACCCATCCACTCCCAGTCTTTATTCAGGCCTAATTTGATGGTGTCCAGTTTGCAAATTAATTCCAGTTCTGCAGTTTCTCATTGGAGTCTGTTTTTGAAGTTTTTTTGTTGAATTGCCACTTTTAAGTCTGTTATTGAGTATCCAGGGAGATTGAAGTGTTCTCCTTCTGGCTTTTGAATGTTACAATTCTTGATGTCTGATTTGTGTCCATTTATTCTTTTGCGTAGAGACTGTCCAGTTTGGCCAATGTACATGGCAGAGTGGCATTGCTGGCACATATCACATTGGTAGATATGCAGGTGAACAAGCCCCTGATGGTGTGGCTGATGTGGTTAGGTCCTATGATGGTGTCCCTTGAATAGATATGCAGAGTTGGCAACAGGGTTTGTTGCAGGGATTGGTTCCTGGGTTAGTGTTTTTGCTGTGTGGCGTGTAGTTGCTGGTGAGTATTTGCTTCAGGTTGCGGGGCTGTCTGTAAGCAAGGACTGGCCTGTCTCCCAAGGTTTGAGAGAGTGAGGGATCATCCTTCAGGATAGGTTGTAGATTCATGTATTCTGCTTACTGTATTTTTCACTCCATGTATCTGATGGAGTGGGTTTTAGCCCACAAAAGCTTATGCCCAAATAAATTTGTTAGTTAGTCTCTAAGGTGCCACAAGGAGTCCTCATTGTTTTTGCTGCTACAGACTAACACGGCTACCACTCAGAAATTTTAACGTCGCCCTTGAATGTTTCAGGCTATAGAGCCTGTCATCCATCTTTGCTGAAAATGAGGGACCTTCGAAAGGGAGGTCCTGGATTGTCTGCTGGACTTCTGGGGGTAGCCCAGATTGCAACCGTGAACATCTTCTCATAGTACTAGTTGATGCCATGGTTGAGCAGTCCTGGCAACCAGCTTACCCTCATCCACTGTTACTGCAAACTCCTGCCTACCATCCTTTTGGTAACATGTCTTTAAATTTTAAAATATTTTTTCCAGAGAGTAACGTCATAGTGACTCATGAGTGCTTATTGGTTTGCAATCCTGAGTTGCAGACTTCCTGTGGAATAAAGTTTCTGACCAAACAGATCCAGTCTCTTTGAATCTTTCCCTTTTGGTATTGATACTTGTTCTCCCAGTCTCTTCCACTCATTGGCAGCTGTCACCACAAGGGAACCTGGGGGAGAATGAGAATAGAAATGGTCATATCCCTTAGAGGGGATATAGTACCGCCTCTCAGCTCTTGCTATGGGGGGCAAGGAGGAGGATGTGACAGTCTACATTATTATGATCACCACTTTTACAAAATTATGACAACTCTTGTACAAAGTATGCCTTCTGAGGTGTCAGTCTACGGAATGTTATTGTCCTGTTAAAATGAGATTCTACTATATGTTTGTTACTGAAACATATTGTAAGTCTGGGGAACGCCCACAGACTAGCTCCTCAGAAATAACAAAAGATTGTCAACAAAGACCTGGCATCCCAAAACATGAGCACAGAAGGTGCAAGCAAGAAATTTACAATTAATCTGAGACTCTATGGATCTCATGTACACAGGAGACTGCTTTGTCTACACCCCAATGGGGTCGGGGTGAAAGGAGGGTGTTACTCAAGGAAAGTATAAAATAAAAGACAATGGCTTCTTCATTACTTCTCTCCTCCTCCATCTCGACTGAAACAAGACTGTTCGAAAGACTTTGAAATGAGGAGATTTGTCCCAGGTTGGGAAGAAATCCAGCCTGTGTACTAAGAACTGTGAACTGCCTGCAAAATCCAGTGGGGTAAGAAAAGCTGTTTACTTCAAATGTGAATTAGCTTGGTAAAGTTTAGAAATAGGACTGCATATTTTTTATTGCTTTTGTAATCAATTTTGACCTTTATGCCTCATGTGATGACTTAAAATCCTCCTTTCTACAGTTAATAAACTTCTTTTACTGTTATCTTAAGCAATGAGTTTGGATTAAAGTGTGTGGGAGACTGCTTAGAACAATAAAGCTTGTGCATAATTATTACCCATTGTTGGAATAACAGACATAGGAGTTTATACTGTACAGTGAATGGACTGGATAAGACATTTCAGGAGTGCAAGGCAGGGACTAGAAAGCTGGCAGGTGTTGTCTTGTGTGTAGTTCATCAGTGGCTAGAAGAGCATTTATGCAACTCAGCTGGGTGTGACTGCATGTTGAGGGATGAGTGAACAGCCTGGAACGGGTTTCTTGTTCATCAGCAAAGCAGTGCAAAAACCACCCTGAACTGGAGAATTAAGGAGGCACAGCCATTCAAACAGTCCCAATTGTAACCTGCGTTATGTCACAGAAGGTGTCTGCCAAAGCTCCTTTACGAGTTCTATAACGACTTCATTAGTTGGCAGAACCACCCTGGCAGGGGCCATCAGTACTGGAATGTCCACCGACTAGTGAGAGAGAGCCTGTACACACCTCTTCTGCCTGAATATCAAACACAAACCACCCTTCTCAAAAGATCTTGAGCTCTGTGGTCCTCTTGTGGTGGTGAATCATCTGTCAGCTCAATAGCCTCATCTGATGATGAGGAAGAGAACGAAGAGGTGGCTCTAAGGTGATTTATGTCTTGCAGAGGAGAAGCTACCTCAGTGATCTCTGGTTGATTGGTACCCATCTTAGCACTGAGTACTGGTGTATGGATGTCCTCAGTGCCAATGCCCCCAAAGAGCTCTCAAGGACACTGAGTGAGATGATTGAGGGAAGGTCCTAGCTGGAGGGGGGACATGCCATGGTGTCCAAAAGAGCCACTGATATGGGCCAAGGCCCCATCCTTGCCCAGGCCACTGTCCCTCAGAAGGATTTCAGTGTTGAGTTGCTGCATGGCCTGTGGTCCCAAAGGCTCTGATGGAGAATATGTTCCTTGGATGTCATACAGACAACCTCATCTTTAAACCCGAAGGAGAAGAATCTGACACTTCCAGCAACAGAGAGGTAGAACCAGTTGGAGCTGGTGAGAGGTAGTCGAAGCCCAGAGATGGTGATACTGGGGATATCACCACAGGCTTGCCTTTCGACTGCACTGGCTTTTGAGGATGCTTGGTCAGTAACAGTTCTGCAGTTTCTTGACACGGTGAAGTAGAAGCTACAGGCATCAATACTGGCTGTAGTTCTTCTTGTAGTACCAGTGATACTGGTACAAAGAACCTATGTGGGTCCCTTGAAGCTGCATAAACCTCTGGGGTGGTAGTGATTGGCACTGTCTGATGGCTCCAAAGTTCTTTCAGGCACAACTTGGCACAGGTTCTGGAGGCAGCAATTCCCTCTTCCTGGGTAATGAGTGCCCCAGGGAGAGCCTTCCTCCACAAACATTTTGCAGAGTCTCTGCCATCTACTTAGCTTTGGTATTGACCCATTCAATTGAGGTACTAAGCCTGAGGAAGGCATAAGCATTTTCTTCAGTACCAGCAAATGGGACCGAGGTGCCACAGACATCTCTGGTGGGGTGTTCTGCTGATGTACTTAGGATGCTTGTCCTGTAAGATGATTCTGATGGAGGGCAAAACACTGCCTCCATAAGTAAGCACTTGAGCCTCACCTCTATCTTTCATTGAGCAGGGCTTGAATCCCTTACAAATGTCACATTTGTCACTAATGTGGGATTCTCCCAAACATTATAACCTGGCCAGATGTGGGTCACTGACCAGCACAGATTTAGTGCAAGTCTGGCAGAACTTAAACCTCAGTGAGCAGGGAACTGTTTTGGTACCAAAAGATAAAAAGTGGTCAAGAGACCTAAAACGAAAACCTAGCAGTAAAATCTAACTAAACAAACTACCACTAAACTAATTAACTAACAATAATAGGATATGTACACAAAGGAGTGAGGGAAGCACTTGTCACAACAAGTCTGCTATCACTCCAACAACCACTACTGGCAGTAAGAAGTAAATGAGAGGAGTTGGGGCAGCTTTGCCCTTGAACACCAACACGCAGCGGTGCATGGCAACAGAGGGCTGTTGGGTGATCCCAACAGATACAGCTCAGGAAAAAAAAATCTCCTACAGCTGTTCATGAGGCATGCACACACCTACAGTGGAAGGACATGAGCTAGTACTCGAAGAAATAAAATGGTGTCAAATGTGGCAAAAATTAAAAAATCACACTGCTAGCACAGAGGGACCAAGCACAGTGTGTATCTTCTCAATGTTAACCATAACATTGAACTAGCAATTACTCTAAGTGAACTAGTGTATGCAATGGGTCTTGAAACAGATTTAGATTTTAAGGCACTGGTCATGATGACAGTTTTTTAACTGGAAAAAATATCTTTAAAGGGGGGGGGGGATTTTGTATTTCCCAGGCTGCATGTGACTAAAGTTTGAGGGAGTAGGAGGAATTCTTTATAGTAACTCATATTAAACATTTAGATTCTTAAATGTCTTGTTGCACCCTCCTGCTTATTCACAGTTGGCCACAAGAGGATACTTGAAAGAAAACTGAAGATACAGATGTGTAGTGCTAGCCACCAATTTTGTCTGTTGCCTACCTTATTTCCCTATCCCTTAATTTTAATGGAAAGCATATGGCAGCCTGTAGCATTGCAGACAAAAGCAGCATGTGAATGCCACATAGCATGAGACTGGACAGTAGGAAAGACTGAAAGTAAGAACAGTGGGAGGACAACATTGAAAGGGAGCTGCAAAGCCCAATGCCTGGAACTTTAGGGACTCATGGAACCTTAGGTTAATTATAACAGAAAAATGACACCAGATCCCACATGGCGAAGGGAGAAACGTAACAATCATATCTGAAGTCAATATAAAGCCTTGCCTTAAACACAGCACAAAATAATGTACTACTCATATCATTGGGACTTGATACATGCAAACATATTTTCAATAAGATGCTTGGGAAAAATCAGTCGAGTCACACACTAACTTTGAAAAGGTACATTTTATTTCCTTGCATCTATCAGGTTGAAAATTTATTCTCCAGAAGAAAAGCAAGATGCCTTGATTGCTGAAATTGAAGAGTACTTGAAAGTATTTATTAAAAAGTATTAACAAGGACCTGAACAAAGTGTAACTTTCAGGCAGTATTTTACCTTCACTTAGTAAATTTAATCCATCTTGCTTTCCATCTCCATCTTGTGAATTACCTGGATCCAGAGATGTCTGAGAAAGACTAACTTCTGCTGAGAGTTGGTCCAGACTTTGAAAACTTTTCCTGTAAAACATATATTATTTTTCCTGACTTTCAAAGAAAAGTTAAATGACATTCTATTGAAATTTTAGTGTGTTCAATCACTGTCTTTTTAAAAAAACAGTGACCAGCTAAACTTGCCTTCCTTCAATATTGTCTCTATTTCAGTTTTTCTACCATGAACTACTGAAAAGATGAATTTGGTGAATCCACTAGAAAGAAAAATAAAGAAATACTATAGTAATTGAAAAAAGTTAGAATTTTCCCTACAAAAGATTGAAGCTTAGAAGAATGAAAATTCATTACTAACAACTACCTCTGTTAGGGTTATCAAATATGACACAGTGTACTTTCTTTTTCCCCTTGATTAAATGAACGATATTAGCAAAGGCATCTGCAGGTGAACTGAACTATATGAAAGTATATTATAAGTAGCTCTTCAGTACATAGGAAAAGCCAAATGCAAAATTAATCCAGTGTGACCATACACTTACAGTTTATGTACACAAACTGTGTTCTTCAGTGCATCCATTTAATTTCTCATGGGAAAGTTAACCTCGGTTAAGACATTTCTAGAGCTAAATACCACCTGTTTAGAGCTACAAAAATTTCCATTTTCTTACTCCGAATAAGGTTCATAATAGTACAAATGACTAAAATGTGTGAGAAATTTAAACTCCCTATTTCACTGCCAATGTGAAGCTAATAACATTTGCAAATGTGTTTCCTTCTGACAGGAATGGATGCATTCACCTGCCAAGAAGAAAAGAAAAAAAAAAAAGGGAACAAACATTCCAACTGTAAGTTACTAAACCTGCTAGAACTATAAAGCTAAACACTAATAAAAGATGCAAATAAGTATGCAGCAAACAGGCACCGCCAGACTCCATCTCAGTCCAAAGGTGGTTGAGAAGGAACTGAGGGTGGTTCAGTAACCTCCGTACAGGACACGAGGATGTGTAGGACATGCATGCAGGCAGAATGGTACTGCTACCAAAAATCTCCAATCAAAGGCACAAGAGTGCATGTGCGCCGAATGTGGCGCACCCACAGGGATGCTACTAGAAGAAGTATTAGTATATAAGCTAAATTATTACTTAATTGGCATCACAGACTGGATGTGATAAATCGCATGTCTGGAATACTGGTATAGAGGGGTACAGCTTGTTCAGTAAAGACAGGCAAGGAAAAAAGGGAGGAGATGTTGCACTGTACATCAAGCATGTATTCACTTGTTTTGAGGCCCAGAAGGAGTTGAGAGGCCGACCAGCTGAAAGTCTGTGGATAAAGATAAAGGGAGGGGAAGGGGTGACGTAATGGTATCGGTCTAATATAGACCACCAAAGCAGGAAGAGAAGGTGGATGAGACATTTCTAAAATAAATAAATATCCAACAGATATTTGAGTACTTAAAGTCCCCCATTACTACCAGATTTTGTATTTTGGATAAGTAATATAGCAAAAAACAAAATGTCCGTTAAGTTCCAAAATGTGTTGGGGACAATTTCTTGTTTCAGACGAAGGAAATAACTGGGGCAGCTATCTTAGACTTGATTCTGACTAACAGGGAGGAATCAGTTGTGAATCTGAAAGTGGAAGGCAATTTGCTGAAAGTGACCCTCCTGAACATCCATCCAGTCTCAAGAAGCAGCTATGGGTTCTGGCTGCTGGTGCTAAGCAGGCAGCAGTGTTACAATATCAATACTCCCTCATGAATCCAGGAAAGCACTGAGAGCACACCCACCTTTGAGTTCCTAACTCCAAGCAAATTGCTTCATTTGACCTGGGACTCTTCATGTCAGTGGATTGGCAAGTTTCAGCAAAGTAGTATGATTTTGTTTTGTCTGAGGCACTCTCTCCCAGTACCTTTTCCAACCAATCCCCCCATTTTTTTAAATTCTTCCTTCCCCATTGATAATTTTACTTAATTTCCCCCCATCTAATTTCCTAGATTCTGGGTTTATAGTAAATCTGAAAATATTCATCCATTTGCCTTAAATGTACACTTATAAGAGACACCACATCTAAACAATGGAATTAAGATTTCAGTTTAATGATTAATCAATTCCTCACATGTGAAGAAATCTGATCTCCTAAAATCCTATCCAAGAATAATTTTTATATTGCTGGTTATGATTCATCAAATTACTCAGAATGTGTTAGTATGAATCTGTGAGTTGTTTTTTCAATAGTATTAGTCCAGGGTTTTATTTTTGTTAAATGAGTTTTAATAAGTGTTGTGTTGATTTATATTACTGATATGGCTATTGGGCAATATCATTCAGACTATAATCCAGCATGGACAAAGCTCTCAGTGACAAAGTTTAGGAAGAACTGTTCTTCTAATAAACCCTTATCTGCAAGTGATCCAATTATGATAGAATAAAGTTATTTAAACAATTTGCATAACTTTCTTGTACATCTATTATAGCCTTGTTCTTAAGTTTAGACACTGGCTCCCCCCACACACGCATCTTTTTTTATGTTATGAATAGTGAAGAAACCATGCCCTCTCTTGTTATGAGACTATTTCTTCTTTATAAAGCTAAAGGGAATCCAGCTATACCCCCAACTGGGTGTTTTGGGAAAATGGGGGGAGTGAGTGATGAGGTCATCCCCTTATAAGCCTCCTTGACTTAGGTTCTATCTCCATTTGGATAGGAGTTATGTATTTTAAGTGATCTTTGGTCAGTCTGATCACTTCATTTCTTTTTCTCAGTTTTTCTATCTGTTTCTCACATTATACCTGTCTTTTACATTTCCCGGTCTGCCTTACCCTCTTCCTACAGGAAACCCACCATAATGACCTGCAGAGAAATTTAGAAGGTAATGGATGGGGAAAGAGGTGTTTAACAATTTCTCCTCCTCAGCCAAAATGGAGCAATATTGTTTCACAAAAGACTCAATTGACACATTCTAGATGTAAATAAAGATGAGGAAGGTAGATTTTTTGCTAGTGAAGGCTAATATCTTTGACTCTCTATATACACTCTAATAAATATATAGATACCCTATAAAGATAACCCAAGTTTTTAATTTTTCCCCAAATTAATTAATATCCCATTAGGCTCAGTCATCATAGCAGGAGATTTTAAAAATGTGTTGTCTTTTGGTCTTTTAAAAAAAAAAAAAAAACGGTCAGGTTGGCCCCAGCATACACAATCGCATTCTGGAAACATAATAAGAGACTACGTGGACAAATTGGGATTAAAAGATGCATGGCAGTTGCAGAACCCTCCAATGAAGGGTTTTACTTTTTATTCTGCCCCATATTAGATGGCAACAGACAAACCTCAGGTATCTTGCCATCTTGTTCTCTAAGGAAATTAAAAACATAGTCAAGGTTAACCTAGCCCCATTAATCAAGCAATTAGCAAATGATTTAAATAGATGGCAGGGACTACCGATCTCCCTTTAGGGAACAAATAAAAAAAAAAAAAGACTGCTCTTTCCAGGATCCTTTTCATTCTGAATTCCCTCCCTCCATATATCTCCCTTTTATTTTACCACCAAAAACAACAACATGTTCAGGTCCTTTTTGTGGGGTGTTGGTAACAAATCCAGAATCTCCTTAAAAAGATTACAGCTCCCTATCAAAACAGTGGGTTTAGATTTCACAACTTTAAAGTTCACCATCAGGCAATCATTCTTAGCCAAGCAGCACAGTGGCTCATTCCCTTGTGCTGTAGGGCCCTGGACTGGCTCCAGCTGGGAGCAGAATTTGTTGCCTTTTTACCCCTTTCCCATGCACTGTACTTGGATTACTAGTGATTCCCTAAAGAACAATTACTGACTATTGTGGCAGCCAGAAATACTTGGTGTACTATGTTCACTAAATTTAAAAATCACCCTCTCCTACATACCAAGGTCTGTATCTGGGACAACTCAAAATTTTGTATAGCAGGCAACCCATCACTTGGCCAGACTGGATTAAGGAAAGGGATTTTGACCATCAGTCAACTAATTGAAAATGATGCTTTCCTCCCTTTTACAGTATTAAAAGAAATATTCAGTCTAGAGACTAAGAAGGAGTACCAACATATCCATTGTAACATGCTATATCCCATCTCTTTGACCCTAATGCTTTAACTACCCTGACCCACCTGAACTGCTTTCATTTCTCCAAATATTACCCAGATTCCCAAGATCAAAGGCAACACTATATGCACAACTGGTCAGCAAATTTGAACTAAACAGGGAATCTCTAAGAAAGAAATGTGAGGAAGTACTAGGCCAATTATCATCTGCTAACAAATAGAAACAAATTTTAGCTAGTGCTCTGAACTGCTCCTTGAACCTCCATTTATGATTAATGCATCAGAAAATCATATGTCGGCGCTGTGAGTCAGCAGGTGCTAACTTAATCCATATGCTGTGGGAATGCTAGGAATCTGCAGGTTTGGGGCAGATTTGAATTGCAGAGTTAGCTTTTTTACTATCAAACAAAATCATATTAAAGCCAAACATATAATTTTAAACCTAATGAATGTTAACTGGAAGCTGAATAAATCTGAAAAAAAAACAACCTTTGGTTAAATAGAGCATCAATCATAGGACTGGAAGGGATCTCGAGAATCCAGTCCTGTGCACTCAAGGCAGGACTAAGTATTATCTAGACCATCCTTGACAGGGGTTTGTCTAACTTGCTCTTAAAAATCTCCAATGATGAAGATTCCACAACAACTGCTAAAAGACTAGTACTACAAAAATGGAAATTCAAAAAGCGACCAACAATTGAAGACTGGAGCATAGACATTGTAAGCTTGGCCACTATGGAAAGAATTGTATACATAATAGAAATAGCATACCTTTTCTTGGAAGTAACTGAATGATCCCATTAAATATATGGGCCTCCCTCAACTCTCCCTCTTCTGTACTCACTTCCTTCCCTTTCTATCCCCCTCCTCTGAAATTTGCTTCTATTTTTTCATCTTCTTTTAATAATTATTCTTTAACTAGTTGGATTTTTATAAGTAACGTTTGTAAACTGTGTAATATAAAATTGATTTATATTTTAATCATTCATATTATATATAATTAAATGTTGAAAGTATAGCAAATGGTTAAAATATATTACAAGAAGTTTATGTATATTTCATTATGTTTATATTATATTTATTAAAAACGTTGCAGTGTGAAGCAGATTTATAATCCACCCACAGGATGTTGTTAAAGTCTTTAAACCAATTTTCTTGGAAAGAATTTGTTAAAGGGAGAGAAAGCTAGAGCAACTGTACTCATGGAGACAATGAGGTGTAGCAACATAATATAAAAAGGGAAAGGAGAAAAGCAGCAAGAGGATTTTTGTTTCCTACTCATTTTCTAAAATGACTTTTTGAATTCAATACAACATAAAAACTAAAGAAATCTCATGTGACATGGCATTCATAGCCATCATGAGATTCTATTACCATTACACTTTATTAAAATTTGCTCTTGGCAGCACAGCTTTTCATATTTACCAGTTTTGTTATACATGATAGTATCACAAATTCTAATTGGACTTCTATTTAAAATTTAAGAGCAATAATGTTACCTTTGTGGTTGAAATTTCTAGTTAATTGAATGACCCCTAATCTATAGCAACTGAAGATCAAACAGCAACATGAAGATGCAATTATTAATAACCTCAGATCAGTAGAACAAATTGATAATTTTGAATACTAATTTCTTCACTATGCTTGAAAGCTTAGAATTGAAAACTTAATTCTCCCGTTACAAAATGATTCATTTACTGTAGGGCTGCTCAAATTCTGGTCTGCTGGCACTATTTTCGTTTTAGAAAAGATATTGAAGTATTTGTTTAAAATGAAATAGTTGTATGCACTTTGCACCTGATATATAAAGTACTGTAATGCAAATCAAATTTTGAAGTATTCATTTAAGAATTTGCTCCCTAAAATTTGGGATAACCTGCAATGAAGTAGCTCATTCTAGAATAGGAAATAATTCAGCAATGTCATACAATTTGTGGCCACAATTCAGCAAAGCACTTAAGCATATGCTTAACTTTCAATGGGCACGTGTCCCATTCAGTATCACTCACTTCAATGGAACAGACATATACTTAAAATTAAGCATGTGATCAAGTGCTTTGCTGACTTGAGACAATACGTCCTGTAAATTATCATAGATAAAGATAATTGTAATGATGTATTAAAGATTTCTGCTGTGTGTAAGCAGATAATGGAGTTTATGCTGATCTTTCTGCATCTTCATTTGATTGCAATAATTTGCACTTTCTGGAATATGCCACATTAAAAAATATTTGAATGCTCATACTTCATTATTCTTGTTTTATTGTGCTATATCAGTCATCCAAATTTAAGCAAGCTAAATTAAGTGATTGTTTAAAAACTATATCAAACATCAATTTGCAGTATTATATCCTTGTTCATATTCAAATAGATTTTCATTAATAACACTAACTTGCTGTATGTCAGTTCTGACATGAAATTCTAAAATTGCTCTGTGAATTTCCTTTTCATGTTTTTATTCAATGCACAGATCCTCATCTGGTACCACAACTGTACATGTGGTACAATTGTACATAATGTCTGAGTTCCAAACTGCTAAATATTTAAACTGCATCCTAACCCCTACACTTTTCTACATCATGCATAGGTAGCCAGCCCCTAAGGACACAGTTAGTATTAGGGGGTACATTAGCAGATGATATGTCAGGGAAATAGAGGAGATATTAGTATAATTCTGAGTACTCTCCCCCCCAATAAGAGTGAACAAAAACTATTAAACTTACTCATCCCATTGTTGACTGTGCTTTCTATAGAGTAGAGTATCCAAGGCAACAGCATTGACATCCAGAGCTCCCAGGGAAGGCCACTGATTGGTTAGGTGGGTAGTTAACTCTTGTCTTGATCTCAGATCATTATTCTTTAGCACAGTTCTGTTAACATAAAGACAGTGAATCTTATTCCATTAAATGTACTGTTTCAAGTCACAGTAAGGAAGCATATAACAAAGAATCCTATCCAGGATGATGTTTCCTCTTAAATAACGTCTGCTTGAACACTATTCTGATACAACTAACAAAAGGTAATTTTCATGAGTTCTCTTTTCCTAAGAGAAATCAGTGTGTAGGAACAGAAAAACAAAAAGCTGAAATTACACTTTACCATCTGAAAAAACAATTGCATCTTAAAGATATATTTTTGACTGCATTACTGAACATCAGAAGACCTATTATTCTGCAGGATAGATAGAGGATCAGTTGCATAAATAGTATCTGCATTTAAAAATTAAGGGTTTTTTGCACAAAATAAAGAATCTAATCAGAAAACTTTTTTTCTGGAACAGAACTGTTCAAGCAAATTTAGTTATAGGATGATAGTGTGCATACCATAGGTCAGTCCAGAAGTATTAACAAAGACTAGTTGAAAATACCTTATAATAATTACTAGAAATAATTTGCACATCTAAGCCACTCGTATAGAAAGTGCTACTGAGCATTTTATAAGCCTGAATTATTTTAGCCTCACTTCAATCCTGTGACATAGACAACAGTTCTCATTTTACAGATGAGGAAATGGAGACACCAAGGTATTAAATCACTTGTTCAAGATCACACAGGAAGTCTTTAACAGAGGCAGGAGCAAGACCCAGGTCTTTAGATTACCAGGCTTTGTCTTAAGTACAAGACCACCTTTTTTCCAAACAGTATAATGGAAACAGCAATCAACTCTTACAGGAGAGCAAAACAGAAGGTTAATAAAAAGGTAGCTTCACCTGTTAATTTATCCAGGAAACCTTATATGTGGCTTCACACCATATTTCTCACATCTGTTGTGAGAAGTCAGTGTTGCACACAGTCAGACGTTCAATAATTGGAACACAAGATCCTCCTGACAGCCAGTGCTTTGTCTGAAATACTGAACTGCATTACCAATGGTTTGATGATATTCTCTCATGAGTTAAACTACATTTGTATTTATGTGCATTAGCAAGTAATGTATTGGGTGGATTTTTCTTTACATAGGTGTTTTGTTTTTGCAATGCAGTTTTATCTTCTGGACAATCAAAACATTTAGACCAGAATCCCGTAGAGGTTCCCCAATACCATATAAGGAATCAGAGGCCTCCAAAAGGGTAAAGTAGAAGGGCAGGTTACTGTCATCTCCAGATTTTTTTTTCTCTTTTGGTGCAGGCTTCTCCCATCATTATGAGGCAGGAAAGTTATGCATAAAATGTAGCCATTTTTGTAACAGAAAAAATGATGAAGTTCCACAGTGGGGAAAATTTTGAGGAGCCTTTTTCCCCACCATGAAGAATTCACAAGGCAAAAATGAGGAATTTCACATAGCTGGACGACACAGCCACAATTTGGTTACTTTCAAATACTATGAATTCTTCTATTGCATCATCTCCTTCACATATTCCTTCCCTTTCTGAGGTTTGTAGTGAACACTACCCAGACAACCCAAATCTGTTGAAATTTAAAATGTCATAAATATGAGCCTAGGCAATTTTGTATGCGGAGCGTTAAACTGCCCTATAACTATGTGCTACTACCATACAGCTCTCAGTGCCAGTGTTCGCTCATTGGAGAAACAGGTAGCTGAATAGCAAGAAGGGCAAAATATCTATTAGTGTGTAACCTAGGTTTCTGCTACTCAAGGTGTTCTGCTACTCAAGTCTTCACCCTATCAGGACACCCAAAACATTATTCCACAGAGAAAGAAATGAGTTTATAAGAATTTAGAAAAATAAATTTTGAAACTCTGCCTAACCAAACTTGGTATCTCCCAAAAGGAAATCAAGGAAGTAAAAATCTACAGATACTCTTGACAGGATTCCACTTTGCCACTCCCCAATGCTCAAGAAGAGACATGTGCCTACAGTAGTATGTAGAGGTAGATTTTCCTCTCACTGAACATGCTTTCGCTTTTGAAACAAGAACCAAACAAACAGTTGGCTTGTTTTCCTTTATATTTAGATTCACATTTTTAATTGTTGTTTTACTTACAAGTACTGTAACTGAAACAAGTTATTACTGATCAGTATTGGAGAAAATACATAGTTGTATCCACATTCCTTAGATTTCAGATATTAGCCATAAATAGCAATTGTAAAATCAGCTGAAAATAAATTTCTCTTGAAGAATTCTTTGCAAATCTAATAGTAAAATTAATATAGTTTGTGCTACCATATAGTTAGTAGAGGAAGACATTTTCCATTGCAAGATGGGACTCAAATCCACACAGCACTCAGAGTACATACAGCAGCTCTCCAATCATCTCAGGAGTACTGAAATAACAATAATATCAAAATAAAGTACTGGCAGTGCTCTCAGTGCTTGTAACATATCACTAATATTGCTGAAGGAGCTTGATTTATTCTTTAACAGTCCCTCTATACAGTATCACAGGGCTCCATTGTAGCAGGGACTCTATGGAAAGTCATGCAAATATGGTGCTTGCTTCCTATATGTTAAGGGGGATTACATAAGTATGTAGTATCAGAGGGGTAGCCGTGTTAGTCTGGATCTGTAAAAGCAGCAAAGAGTCCTGTGGCACCTTATAGACTATCAGACGTATTGGAGCATGAGCTTTCGTGGGTGAATACCCACTTCGTATGCATCCGACGAAGTGGGAATTCACCCACGAAAGCTCATGCTCCAATACATCTGTTAGTCTATAAGGTGCCACAGGACTCTTTGCCACTTTTACACAAGTATGTAGTATATCAGTTTAAAAGTGAAACTGATTTTGAAAGTCAATTACAGCACCAAGCTGCACAATATTCTTTAGGGTAATGAAGAGTTCATAGATGAAACGGCTAAAGGAGCGACCACACCAAAAATATCTGGAGTGTATAATGTAGGAAAGGGAAGAGATGGGTTACATTGACCTGAACTGGGGGAGCAGGGAAAGAGGCACGAAGGATGGCAAAAAAATATGGAAACAAACATTTTAATTTTCCAAACACACTGAGAATTATGTAAGTGTACTGGAGATGGATATACAAATTCAACATCCAAATATTGTTGAGCACTCCCCTACTTTAAAGATGGAAAGGGGCACAAAACAGCATGAATTCCAGACGCTACACCACTCTTAGAAGGCAGCTATACTCATTTTACTCAGGATAGTACTCTGGGAGCAATTATAATGTGAAGCTGAACATTACTTTTGAGAACAGTTGTATTTAAACATTTGAGTTTTCTGCTGTCATCAGTGGTTCAAAAGTGCAATTTTTGTCATTAGAATGAGTACACTGAAGATTGCAAACCACTCTGTACTCTTGTTGTAACACTTATTTAACAATTGGAAGAATATTATTATTAAATATTTAACAAGATAGTTACCATTTATACACCAAGGTTTTGTTGGGGTTTTTTTGTGGATAATTTAGCATTCTAATGAAAAGTTCACATAGCAAAGGAGAAACACAATACAATACAATAAAAAAAATTGGCTAGGCAAGGACAATTGGCGGATAAAGTTATTTGTGCAAGACATTGAAGAAAACAGTTCTTTTGAGACCCACACAAAAAATAGAACTGTAAGAATCTGAGGGCAGTGGTGGCTAGAACTTTAAAATGCATGGCACAGTGTTAATTGCAGTTAAAAAATTAAAATTATGCAAGGAAATTATAACATTGTTGCTAATTTATTAGTGCCTCCTTAACTCCAACCATAAAATTTCTTCCAAGATACTTCCATTTTAAATTGTTTCTTTACTTCCTTGAAAGTCAACCTTCAAGTCTTAGCAAACTAATATAACTAAAACAACTCTGAAGAGATCTTATTAAGCGTCAAGTCTAGGTAAAGGCATATAATAAAATTAGGAATTTGCCATTAAAAGGGAATAGTACCGTAATAATTACATCTACTTTTATCTGTAGTATTGTAAAGTACATTGGATATTTCAGTTGTGTGTTTTAAAGCTTTACACAGTATAACCACATTCTCATTGTTCAATACATAAACTACATATTTTTAGAGGGTAGTTGAATAAGTAGAAAACTTTCCTGTTTTATTTTATCCCAAATCCTACTGTCTTGAGCTTTAAGCTTGGTACAAGACACAAGTCAAAAAGTAGTAATGCATCATGTTTTATATAGCACAAACCCAGGGACCCTTCCAAGAATATCATGTCCTAGATGACAAGTATACAGCTTTATCTGCAAACAAAATGTAATAACATGTTGGCATTTAGCCAAATATGTTGACAAAACTATAACAGATTACAGAAGCTTTAATTCAAGACCTTCAAAAGAAGAAATCAGAAATAAAACCAATCATAGCAGTAGGGTTACATGCTCCTCCCATCAGAAAGTTTGCATTCATAATTGTGATTGCAAAGTATAGTATAAAACAACAAAATCTTTCAAGGATAAGACAAAATAGAACTTTTCTACTCTTTTTGAAAACCATCAGATCTTTATTTACAGCTTGTTTACAAAGGACACATGTAGTTTCTCATGTGTTATATAACCAAAGAAAAATTACTTCAGACATCACAAGATAGAGATTATTTTTATGATTTTTCTTTCAAACTACATCAGAATCACGTAACTGAATAAAGGCCTTGAACTGGGTCACAGTGCATAATGCTACAGTGTACATGCATTCAGGGCCGGCTCCAGCATTTTTGCTGCCCCAAGCGGGAAAAAAAAAAAAGCCGTGATCAGCAGCACTTCGGCGGCAGCTCCACCGCCTCTGCTTCATTCTTCAGCAGCAATTCAGTGGCAGGTCCTTCCCTCTGAGAGTGACTGAGGGATCCACCGCCAAATTGCCGAAGAGGCGGACGTGCCACCCGTCTCCGTTCGCCATGTGCGCTGGTGCCTGGAGCCGGCCCTGCATGCATTTCCCCTTGGTCCTGAACACTGATGATGTGAGAGCACCACTCCCATCTAGTTGGATCAACTAGCAAAGTGCCCCAGATTTCTTTAAGTGAAGGTATGAACTGAAAGCTAAAGTTCTGATCAAAGGGCCTTGTCTCCAGAAGCAGCATCATATATAAAGAGAGATGAGAATGATAAAAATAAAAAACAAATATATTTTGGCGTTAGGTGGTAGATGGCCCAACCTCGACACCCCCCTCAAAAGAAAGAGCAAACCCAAAACGTTAGCATACATTTTGCACGTCTGAAACATAGTCCATGCCACAGTATCTAGCTTCCTACTACTTGCAAGGTATGAGCATGTACTCTGTGAATGACATCTCAACTACCACTCGAAAACCTTTGAACATGGGGTTCTGATATTCAGTAGTATGATTATTGCCTTTTCCCCATTCCCAGTGTTTCTCTCTGGCCTGAGCGCCATCCCTCATCCCAACAAATATGATGGTTCTATCAGATATAGAAAATGTAGCACCACTGAATACTGAAGAGGAAGAGAGGGAAATTTGCTGTATCTCACAGAACTGATAATTCAGCACTAATGGATGTTAAGTGCAGAATATGCACCAGGATATGGTCTAGGTCTTGACAAAGAAAAGGAACATCAGTAATCATGGGGATGGAATACAATTTGCAGAAGTTTATTTAAGATATCAAATGTCCAGATGTGCTAAAATCCCCTCATCACATTTCATGGCATTCACTTCCCATAGTGCATGTGAGAGAACAAATAAATGTGTGTGTAAAAGATACACATGCAAAAATAGAATTTACATATTTTTCAGATAATCTCACACGTGATTTATTTGAGGATTAAAGTTTCATCTATCCATTATTGGTGCTAGATTTTTAAAAAATATATATTTTGTCAAACAACTCGTACATTCATCAAAAAAAATTAAAATCTGAATTGATTCAAAATGCCATTGCATTTAGTAACTTTTTAGAGAGAACAGGAAGTGAGAAAGATCAGAGAAAATCACGCAATAATAAAGTACATGATTAAAAAAAATATGACTCAGCCAGATGTATAAAAAAACTCTAAGCCAGCAGTTCTCAAACAGTGGCCCAATTAGCACACAGCTGGGTCTGGCTAAAGGCCGGCCAGCCCGCATGGCTGGATCTGGGTTCCCAGCTACCTGGTGCGGCGGGGTGGGGTCTGGGCTGCCCCGCACAGCGGGGTCCGGAACTCCCAGCCAGCCCTGCAGGTTCAGGGATCCAGGGCTCCCAGACAGCTCCGTGAGCTCCAGGTTCTGGGGCAGCTGTGCATGGCTGCCTCTGCCCTGCCACCCGGCCCCTGCAGCCCACAACAATAAATAAGTTGAGAACCACTGCCCTAACCTTACAGAACATCTCCATTCCATATACCACTTTAAAGCACTCTCTCCCTGCTTTAAAACAACAATTACATTTTCTGTCTTATTAATGGATCACTACTTATTATAGTAGAAATACTGAGGATGCATTTTCTCATCAGTGCTAACATACTCCCAACTGTTGCTAAGCGTCTGCGGCAACTGCAGAGACATCTGCTCTGTCAATGAAATTGCCAGGGATTCAATTATACTTATCACTATCCAAGGGAGTTTAACAATGGCCATTAGTATCAGCATCCAGTTTAAGCAACTATTCATAGCAACTCTTCTACATAGTTCAGACTTTCAAACCTTAAGTTGTTTATTTAAGAACGAGGAAGAAATTGGATTAGTGAAGCCTTCAGGTGAAAACACTATGGATTCATAGGGCTTTAAGTGTTCACAGACCCTGTATCTCAGGAACAGACATCTCTATACAATCAGCTCCCCACCTGAATATTTACCAGCTGTTTTACCCAACATTGATTAACCTAGTATATTTATTTTTTCAGATAGCTGAGGAAAATCTGTACACCAAAATGCAGGATATTAACAGCTTATGACTAGTGTGTGCTGAGAAAGAATACAAAAAATTCTTTTTAATGTTACACTGAGGTGTAAATTTCACAGAAACATAGGCTACTACTACTGTATAAGATTTTTCTGAAGCCCTTCCAGTGTATAATTCACAATGTTGTATTATGTTATTGTATACATTAAAAATAATTAAAATATCCTTAATAATATTATGCTTAATTATAAATTAGTTTACCCAAAACTCAGATTACTAATTAGTATTCTATTAATGCTCCTACTCTAATTAGGTTTGCTTGTCTCTCTGTGCTACATTTACTTAAATAAAATCAGGTAATCAAACTAAAAGCTGGTAATATTTTTACTGCTAAAGATCTTTAACAGGCTGCAATTATTACAAATTCCCTTTTTATTTGAATCAGACTAACCTTTCCTGGCATCAAACATATCTTTTTAATAGGTCTGTTTACTGAATATTAGATAATAAGATTATGTTCAAAGAAAATATGGAATCCTTTCTACAGCGTTGCTACTACATTTACACATATAAAACCGATAAGATTAGGGTTGAGTATTTGAACAGTCCAAAAATAATCGGTCAACTGACTGGTGAAATACTAGTCAAACATTGTCAAATGTCAGAAATGGTCAAATATTTTAAAGCACTGATCTATTAGAATAGTAGAACAACAGTAACAACAAAGAATAAGACTTTATGATCTCTAACTGGCTAAAATAATATCATTACTTTCCTTAGCAAGTTTAAGTTGGCATTTGACTGTGAATATTATTCAAGACTGAAAAATTACAAAAAGGACAGAAATAAAACATACACAGAATAACTATAAAAGAAAAAAGTCATTTTTAAATGCACTTGTGCTAGGTAAGCAGCAGGCCAACTCTTCAAGCAGCTTAATGACAGTGCCTCTATTCTCCTTGTTAGGGATGAAATCCAATGACTGTGACCCCTTCTCTCCCTCCCCCACTCCGTTCTAAGTTAATTTCTGTATGTTTGTCTAGTCATTTAGATTGTAAGCTATTTGGGACAGGGACTGTGTCTTTTAACTTGTTTAATGTGCTTTGTAAAGTGCATGCACATTGATGGCCTGGTATACAAACAAAGATATAGACCTGGATATTCTACACTAGAAAATTAGGTCGGTTTAACTACATTAATTAGAATGTGAAAAAGATTCCAGCCAACTAAGATGGTCAGTTTTCAGTTAGTTCACCTTTTCCCCAACAGGGGCATTAGCATTTATTAAAAAGTGTGTGATCAAGACATTTAAGTAGGCATGCTAACAGATAGCACCAAAAATTAAATTCTAATAGGTAGCCATCACCTACATCAGGGCACTGTTACTGGAATATTTGACAAGTCAAATTAACAGGCAGCCTTGCCATGCCTAAACAAGAGGACTCATATAACTAGGTTAACACAGAGAATTAGGTAATTTGAGAAGCTCTAATAACAAAAGAATAAAAACTACTGTATAATAGTAGATTGAACTGTGTTACTCATTTGAAGTTTCTGGGTGCAGGCAGACAAGAGATAGGTGGCTATTTTGTGCTCTCGCAGGTAGAATTCTCAGCTAATGTATGTACCATAAACATATTAAATTTGGGAATCACTATGGGAGTTAAAGTATTAACTAATCTCAAATCCAGATAAAATAAAGCTAAAAAAAGCACAAGCTCAATAGGAATTAAGGCTTCTATTCTCACTTAGATCAGCACCATAATTCATGTCTATGGGGGTTGAATGAGACAATATTTACCCAAGCACTTTCATTTTTAAGTATCAGAGGGGTAGCCGTGTAGTACACGGCTACCCCTCTGATACTTGACACCATGCAAGGCACTGCATTTAGCCGTATGGAGTGGAAATCCATCAACCTCATGAAGAAACTTGCACAAATACAGACAGATATCAAATGCAAACGGATGGACATCATACCTAATGGACTAAAGGTAAAAAATCCACTACTATCTACATACTACACAGACCACAGTGAGAGATTATGCCATACTCTATCGAAGAAACTGAGGAACCACCTGATCAGCATCCTATACAGCAAACAGGAAAACATCAAAAAAGAGCTCTCCAACCTGGAGACTCATCAATAACCAAACTTCCATACAAACGGACTTCACTAAAATAAGACAGGAGATCTACATTACTCACTTCACCTCTCTACAAAGGAAAAAGGACTGTAAGCTGTCTAAACTCCTACCTGCCACATGGGGCCACAACCGTGGTACCCCTAACCCACCCAGCAATATCGTCAATCTATCCAACCACACACTCAGCCCAGAAGAACAGTCTGTCCTATCTCGGGGACTCTCTTTCTGCCCTGCCACCCCCACCAATATGATACAGTTCTGCGGTGATCTGGAAGCCTACTTTCGCCGTCTCCGACTCAAAGAATTCTTTCAGGACAACACTGAACAGCGCACGGATACACAGTTACCCTCCCACCAACAGCACAAAAAGAAGAACTCCACATGGACTCCTCCTGAGGGTCGAAATGACAGTCTGGACCTATACATTGAATGCTTCCGCCGACGTGCACAGGCAGAAATTGTGGAAAAACAACATCGCTTGCCTCACAACCTAAGTCGTGCAGAACGCAATGCCATCCACAGCCTCAGAAACCATCCTGACATTATAATCAAAGAGGCTGATAAAGGAGGTGCTGTTGTCATCATGAACAGGTCTGACTACCAAAAGGAGGCCGCCAGACAACTCTCCAATACTAAATTTTACAGGCTACTTCCCTCAGATCCCACTGAGGAATACACTAAGAAACTGCACCATCTACTCAGGACACTCCCTACACTAACACCAGAACTAATCAACACACCCTTAGAGCCCTGACCAGGGTTATTCTATCTACTACCCAAGATCCACAAACCCGGAAATCCTGGACGCCCCATCATCTCGGGCATTGGAACTCTCACTGAAGGACTGTCTGGATATGTAGACTCTCTACTCAGACCCTATGCTACCAGCACTCCCAGCTATCTCCGTGACACCACTGATTTCCTGAGGAAACTACAATGCATTGGTGACCTTCCAGAAAACACCATCCTGGCCACCATGGATGTAGAGGCTCTCTACACAAACATCCCACACACTGATGGAATACAAGCTGTCAGGAACAGTATCCCTGATGATGCCACAGCACACCTGGTTGCTGAGCTCTGTGGCTTTATCCTCACACACAACTATTTCAAATTTGCTGACAATATATATCTCCAGATCAGTGGCACTGCTATGGGCACCCGCATGGCCCCACAATATGCCAATATTTTTATGGCCGACCTGGAACAACGCTTCCTCAGCTCCCGTCCACTCATGCCCCTTCTCTACCTACGCTACATCGATGACATCTTCATCATCTGGACCCATGGGAAGGAGACTCTGGAAAAATTCCACCACGATTTCAACAGCTTCCACCCCTCCATCAACCTCAGCCTGGACCAATCTACACGGGAGGTCCACTTCCTAGACACCACGGTGCAAATAAGTGATGGTCACATCACCACCACCCTATACCGAAAACCTACCGACCGCTATGCCTACCTTCATGCCTCCAGCTTCCATCCCGGACACACCACAAGATCCATTGTCTACAGCCAAGCACTGAGGTACAACCGTATCTGCTCTAACCCCGCAGACAGAGACCAACACCTAGAAAATCTCCACCAAGCATTCTCAAGACTACAGTACCCACACGAGGAAATAAGGAAACAGATCAACAGAGCCAGACGTGTACCCAGAAGCCTCCTACTGGAAGACAAACCCAAGAAAGAAACCAACAGGACTCCACTGGCCATCACATACAGTCCCCAGCTAAAACCCCTACAACGCATCATCAGGGATCTACAACCCATCCTGGACAATGATCCCACACTTTCACAGGCCTTGGATGGCAGACCAGTCCTCACCCACAGACAACCTGCCAACCTGAAGCATATTCTCACCAGCAACTGCACACCGCACCATAGTAACTCTAGCTCAGGAACCAATCCATGCCACAAACCTCGATGCCAACTCTGCCCACATATCTACACCAGCAACACCATCACAGGACCTAACCAGATCAGCCACAACATCACCGGTTCATTCACCTGCACTTCCACCAATGTAATATATGCCATCATATGCCAGCAATGCCCCTCTGCTATGTACGTCGGCCAAACTGGACAGCCTCTAAGGAAAAGGATAAATGGACACAAATCAGACATTAGGAATGGCAATATACAAAAACCTGTAGGAGAACACTTCAACCTCCCTGGCCACACAATAGCAGATCTTAAGGTGGCCATCCTACAGCAAAAAAACTTTAGGACCAGACTTCAAAGAGAAACTGCTGAGCTCCAGTTCATCTGCAAATTTGACACCATCAGCTCAGGACTAAACAAAGACTGTGAATGGCTTGCCAATTACAGAACCAGTTTCTCCTCCCTTGGTTTTCACACTTCAACTGCTAAAACAGGGCCTCATCCTCCCTGATTGATCTAACCTCGTTATCTCTAGCTTGCTTCTTGCTTGCTTATATATACCTGCCCCAGGAAATTTCCACCACTTGCATCCGAAGAAGTGGGTATTCACCCACGAAAGCTCATGCTGCAAAACGTCTGTTAGTCTATAAGGTGCCACAGGATTCTTTGCTGCTTTTTCATTTTTAAGTAAATTTAATCTTTCCAATTATACCTATGTAAAAAAAGATAATTTCTTACCTGCAAATTTAATTTCTCTGAAGCAAGAAAATGCCAGTGGGCAATATGATCTCCTACCAGCAGCTGGAGACAGGAAATAAACCAAACTTTGAGACTTTAACCCCTAAAAAAGGGAGCTATCCTAGTTGTGTACTCCAGTTCAAGCACTACATAAGTAGTGAAGAGTAAAAGTGAAAATCAAATCTCAAATAATTCCACTTGAAGAAAGAACAAGCTTAAAAACTTTATCTAGGACAAGTGTGCACTGTAAAGGAAACATGAAATGCAAAATCAAAAACAGCAGCAAAACCTCCCGATAACTAAAATCTGTAAAACATCTCTAGGAATAAAGAGGGACCTCTCAAACTTTTAGTACTGCAACAAATACAGAGTGGGATCTCTGGACTGATATATTATTGGACTTTGAGAAATTAGATTAGCAGGTCTGAAAGTAAATTGTTTACTTGTAGATTTAGATGTTGCAATAGACCATTATTCTTGGGCACAAGTCCTATGCACAGACAGAGCGCCAAAACAGTTAGCTCACAATGAAGCATCTAATGTCAACCTTTGCAGTGAAAAAGAAGGTAGCCACTTGTGCTCCACACTTTCTTATTGGTTACAGCTTGTAAAGGAATCTCCACATGTAGCTGCAAAAATACCATACCAACTGCATCACAGCCTGGCCCCTTAAGCACTCTTTCTAGTCCTTCTCTCCAGTATCTCATAGAAAATGTTAAAGATTTATTTCTCCTCTTCCAATCAGAGTCCATTGTCATCAGTGCTATGGGGCCTCTGATCTTCTTGGTTACAGCTCCCCAAAGTATTTTGCACCAGCCATTTTGGCAGGGATATCAGCTGTTTTGGGCTTCAATTTCCTAATTTCTAATCTAGTTCCAAGAGAGCAATTTTCTTTCACAGTTAATATAAAAACATCCAGCTAGACAAAAATATATCTGCTTTACCATAGCACAGCAAGTCTTTGACACACTCAGAACCTTGCCCTGGTGGTGGTGGACACAGATATTGCTTCAAGCCCTCAGCCAAAGCACCAACCGTAGTCCCTGTTGAAAGGAGACTAGTCAACATAACTAACTTTGCCCTTGATTAGGTTCTAAGATTAAAACCTTGAGATATAGGAACTCACTAGCAATCACAATCTATTTAAAACCATTGGAAGAGTGAGTCATGTGGCCTAGAGGTAAGGAGATTTTATGGAAGCTTCTAAATCTAATCCTCAACTGTCAGTTCTTCTTTCATTTGAAGAGTAAGGAGTTGTTTTAACAACTATTTCTAGCAGGCTACCAGAAATCTTAATTTGTTTTTCTTGCATTTAATAGTTTGCCTTTCCCTAGAATGGGAAAAAATATTCCCTCTTTTTCAGTTCAGGCACATGAAGTAGGAGTTTCTTACCCATAATTTATTCCTTCTTTTAAAAAAATATTTATTAAGAAATCAGAAAAAGCATAACCTTTCCATTCATAAGAGATCTGTGGTGAGGATTTTTGATACCTTTGAATTTTGTTAATGTGTTTTTGTCATTTAGACATATTTCTCTTGGGAACAGCAGAATCTACTAATATCAAGTGAAACAAAAAACTGTGAACTTTGTGCTTGTCAGAAATTACTTCTCTAACTTCCAAAGATACCAGTCACGATAGTGGGAGCTTCTGCAGCATTACCCAGTGTTAGAACATGCTTTCCACATATAACCTTGTCCAAGTAGAAATCTGCAAAAGCCTGCACGCAAATTTTGTAGTGACACAAGAAAGCACTGACTGATGTCTGAGTGTTAGCCTTACATCTTGCAAAAGAAGTTGCCTCTTCTACTCAGAAAACCAGATAGCAATTACCCTGGTCAGCAAGCCTTGATGATCATGGGCTCTTTGCATGTAGCTCAGTGAGGCTCTCTGATTCACTCACCTATTGGCTAGAGAAGCCTTAGATTTCAAAGCTCTTTCAGAACTCTGATACAGGATGAATAGGAGATCTGAACTCTTCATTTCTAGCATCCTTTTCATAAATGTGTGTAATGCCTTCCTAATATTCAAGGTGTGTAACTTTTCCCCCTCTCATACCTAGAAGATGGACAAAAAAGGAAAGAACACATCAAGAGCCAGACAAAAGCAAATAAGCATCTTTAGGAGGAAAATAAGAGAGACTGTTTTACTCATCACTTTGGTTTACAACAAACAAACAAAAAAGCAGTAAATTCCTGCAGAAAAATCCCACACTGTCTCACTAATTTATAGCGTGAGATGCCATTTTATGTAAGAGAAATCAAACACCCTTCTCTCAGTAGTTCAAAAGGGAGGACCTGCAAGGGTACTAAGGACCAATTTGCAGTTCCATGCAGCCAAAAGGAGATTGGAGCGCCAGCACGGTTTTATCAATATGAAGGAACCTCACAAAAGAAGATGTCTGAACCTTTGTTAACCAGTGCAGATTTAGAGTAACTGCATAGATTAGGAAATTAATAGCTAATTGTTAAAAATATGTAACAGATGTTTATGAAAGCAATGTGGCTACATTAAGCCGTTATTCTATGTATCTAACACTTCGTGTGTGGAATAAGTTACTTTGCCTTTAACCTGGCATCACAATGCACCACAGGTATACGAATGGACTTTAAAAATCACACCTCCTCCTCCTATGTTAGGAATTTTTTCAGTCTGGCTTTTGATCATGATTTCCCTCCTCCCCCTCCCCCTCTTTTTTTTTTTTTTTTTTTGTAATAAAGGCTCTTTGGAAATAATAGCTTAAATCATGTTCCACATTTTCTTTTAAAAATTAGCATCAATTTATATTTCTAGAACAAATATAATTACAAAGGATGAAAAATATGTTGTACATCTTAATTTACAAGACCAGCCATAATTTAAGTTAATATGAAAATGTGACAAAAACTAATTTTGAACCAATTTCCTTTCAGTCGAAGATTATGTTTTAGAATGGTTCTGGGGTTTTTGTTCTTTAAAAGTACAAATTCTTCTTCCCTTCTCTCCCATTAATGGATTAAAATTTAATGTAATAGCACAATGTAACTATTCAAAATATGAATCAGACGCATTGTCTGAAGATTACTGTGTAATGCATTCAAAGCACTTCATATTAAGTCTCGTGTATTAGATAAAGTTTCAACCAATGAGCACATGCAAAGTTAAAAGTGAAGCCTTTTAACAAAAATTTGAGCAAAAAACTTTGAGAAGTTGACAGCATACTGCTAACATCATTACAGGAAGAAGCAGATCTCTGTGGAGTTCAAACAACTCTCCTTCCTCCTCTCCCCCACCAACCCACCAGTACCTCTCTAAATACACAGAAATTGGTTACAAAAATGTCTGTCATTTAAAATATATAAATCTTCTGTTATTGAATCTGCAACTAGGCAGACTAGATCTGTAACCTTTCTGCCAGGCAAAGCCAGCAGCGACCAGGGTTGGGTGCAATATCTAGGGGGTTCCTTTCTATCAATACAACACAGAACCGGCTCAACCCCCACCCAGTAACCTGGGAAAATTACACACCACCCCTGGGCACTTCTGAAAGGCAATACTTCCGCACTCGCAAGCACAGAGTCTGAGTACAGAAAAGAGACTTTTATTAAAAGGAGGGAAGTAACTTGGCATTAATTTGGGATAACACCACAAATAGGGTTCATAAACATAAGCCATGAGCAAAAGACCCACCCCCAAGTAAGTTGGGCAGTGTCCTTTTCCCCTCAGGTTCTTAAGTCCAGCAACCCAAAAGTCCCTTTAGCGTGCCTGCCCCTTCTCTGCACCCCACTCACAGTTGCTGTCCTTGGTCAATGCAGACCCAGAGTTCACCTCCCACCCTGGGTAGCGGCAAGGAGGCACCTTACTTGCTCCACCACTCGCTGCGCCTCTCTGCCAGCCACCCTACTGGCCACTCGCTGCACCTCTCCGCCAGCCGCTCACTACACCTCTCCGCCTCACCAGCCACTTGTTTGTAAGCCAACTGTCAGTCACCTTCTGTTGCCACTTGCCTCTCTCTGCTGTGACCTCTGCATATCAGACTCAATGATTTTCAGCTCTTTGTAGGCTGGGCAGAAACACTGCCCCATCTCAAGTGATTTCAGTTCTCAGTGATTTTCAGGTCTGGCCAGAAACACAGTCCCACACAACTGATTTTTAGAACAAAGAGGCTCCTAATGAACCCTATTTAGCTTTATTCTTTAAACAGTAGGGAGGAACAGGCCAAAGCAGTCCAGGGACTCATAGGGAGAGTCCACACACCTCCTGGCTGTCCCCGCCCCTCTTACTTTCACAGGGCTCTGACATTCGAGCCTCTGGCTTAATGAGGTCCTTTCAGCTGAAGGTGACCCCCCCTCATTTGGGACAGGCTAAGCACAGACCTGCTTTCCTATATTCCTACAATAATTACAAGATTTTGGTAACAGCGTTTCATTATCCCTGCATTCAGTACTAAAGTGATTTGTACCCAACACCAGCCAAAATTGATTTACTTTGACACCACTCTATGTGCTGAATATCTAAGCAGAGCAGGAGCAAACTGTATTTACATAAACACACCCAAAGTCTTGCCCTCTCCCATCTAGCTGTCAGGGGAGAATTCATTCAGACCCTGCTTACATATCAATTAATAAAATGCCCCACATTCAACGCAACAGGATGTAAAGTCAAAACACAAGGATAAGTTCTCTTCTTGATGGGGAATAATCATAGAAACATAGGACAGGAACGGACCTCAGGAGGTCCTCTAGTCCAGTGGTTCTCAAGCAGGGGTACACGTACTCCTGGGGGTATGCAGAGGCCTTCCAGGGAGTGCATGAAGTCATCCAGATATTTGACTAGTTTTACAACAGGCTACATAAAAAGCACTAGCAAAGTACAAACAAAGTACAAACAAAAATTTCATACAGACAAGGACTTGTTTATACTGCTCTATATGCTATACACCTAAAAGTAAGTACAATATTTATATTCCAATTGATTTATTTTATAATTATATGGTAAAAATGAGAAAGTAAGCAATTTTTCAGTAATAGTGTGCTGTGACACTTTTCTATTTTTAGATCTGATTTTGTAAGCAAGTAGTTTTTAAGTGAAGTGTAATTTGAGGGTATGCAAAACAAATCAGACTCCTGAAAGGGGTACAGTAATCTGGAAAGACTGAGAGCCACTGATCTAGTCCAGTCCCCTGCACTCATTGCAGGACTAAGTATTATCTTGACCATCCCTGACAGGTTTTTATCTAACGTTCTTAAAAATCTGCAATGCTGGAGATTCCACAGTCTCCCTAGACAATTTATTCCAGTGCTTAACGGCCCTGACAGTTAGGATGTTTTTCCTAATGTCCAACCTAAATTGCCTTTGCTGCAATTTAAACCCATTGCTTCTTGTCCTATCCTCAGAGGTTAAGAACAATTTTTCTCCCTCCTTCTTAAATAAATAAAATAAATAAATAACAGTTTTCAAATACATAAAAGGTTACGTCCCCTCTCAGTCCTCTCTTCTCCTGACGAAACACAACAACTTTTTTTTCAATCTTCCCTCATAGGCCATGTTTTCTAGACCATTAATAATTTTTGCTGCTCTTCTCTAGACTTTCTCCAATTTGTTCACATCTTTCCTGAAATGTGGCACCAAGAACTGGACACAATACTCCAGGTGAAGTTTAATCATCGCGGAGTAGAATGGAAGAATTATTTCTTGTGTCTTGCTTACCACACTCCTCTTAATACATCCCAGAATTACTTGATTTTTTTGCAGTGTTACATTGTTGACTCATATTTAGCTTGTGATCCACTATGACCCACAGATTCCTTTCCACAGTACTCCTTCCTAGCCAGTCATTTCCCATTTTGTATGTGTGCAACTGATTGTTCCTTCTTAAGTGGAGTACTTTAGATTTGTCCTTATTGAATTTCATCTTATTTACTTCAGAGCATTTCTCCAGTTTGTCCAGATCATTTTGAATTTTAATCCTATCCTCCAAAGCACTTGCAATCCCTCCCAGCTTGGTATCATCCATAAACTTTATAAGTGTACTCTCTATGCCATTATCTAAATCATTGATGAAGATATTGAACAGAACTGGACTCTCAATTGGTCCCTGCCGTACCTCACTTGATATGCCCTTCCAGCTTGACTGTGAACTACTCTCTGGGAACGGTTTTCCAACCAGTTATCCACCCACTTTATAGCAGCTCCATCTAAGTTGTATTTCCCTAATTTGTTTATGAGAAGGTCATACAACACAGTATTAAAAGCATTACTAAAGTCAAGATACACTACATCTAACGCTTCCCTCCATCTATAAGGCTTGTTACCCTGTCAAAGAAAGTTATTAGGTTGGTTTGATATGATTTGTTCTTGACAAAACCATGCTGACTGTTACTTATCACTAAGGCTAAGATTTTGTCTTGGATACTTGTAGTAAAAGTCAAACTGGTTATGGGCAATAAAATAAATCCAAGGAAGCCCGTGACCTGTCCCTGACTTTTACTAAAAACATCCATGATAAAATGAGAAGGGACTGGACAGTTGCAGGGTGGCTGGGAGCTCCGGGGCCCCCACCACCCAGGGGAGCTCAGAGCTTCATGGTCCCCCTGCCCCCACATTCAGGGGTCTTCAGGGGTCCCCAACTCCCCTGCATTGGCCAGGGGGCTGTGGGGATGCCCCTGACCCCACGCGGTGGCCAGGGAACTGCAGAGCTCCCCAACTCCCTGGCAGCCAGGGAACTGCCAGGGTCCCCTGCCCTTCCATGGTGGCCACGGAGCTGCAAGGTGGATAAAAAAATCAATGATTTTTTTAAAAATGGACTCACTATGTTAAACATCCAATCGCTACTAACCTTTTTGGTGAAAACCAAAACAAAATTTTTTAGCACTTCTGCCTTTTCCACATTTTCTGTTATTGTTTTTCCCCCCTCATTGAGTAACAGGCTTAGTCCGTCCTTGGTCTTCCTCTTGCTTCTCATGTATTTGTAGAATTGTTTTTGTAGAGAAAGGAAAGCAGTAGATCTAATCCACCTAGATTTCAGTAAGGCATTTGATACAGTTCCACATGAAAAATTATTAGTTAAATTGAAGAAGATGGGGATTAATATGAGAATTCAAAAGGTGGATAAGGAACTGGTTAAAGGAAAGACTACAACAGGCATACTGAAAGGTGACCTGTTGAGCTGGAGGGAGTTTACAAGTGGAGTTCTTCAGGGATCTTATTTAACATTTTTATTACGGACTTTGGCACAAAAAGTGTGCGTGCACTAATAACATTTGCCGATGACACAAAGTTGGGAGGTATAACCAATACGGAGGAGGACCAGAATATCATACAAGAACATCTGGATGACCTTGTAAACTGGAATAATAGAAATGGGATTAAATTTAATAGTGGAAAGTCATGCGTTTAAGGACTAACAACAAGAATTTTTGCTATAAGCTGCAGATTTATCAGTTGGAAGCAACAAAGGAAGAGAAAGATCTGGGTGTATTAGTTGATCACAGGAGGTTTATGAGCCATCAATGTGATGCAGCCATGAAAAAGGCTAGTGCGGTCCTAGGATGCATCAGGCAAGGTGTGATGTTATGAGTGTAATATAATATTTCACTGAAAGGTGAGACAGGGCCAGAAAAAGAGTTAACTCACAGACTGACCTGACCCATGGCTGAACTTTAAAGACTTGTTAGGAAGATATGTAAATGAATAGAGCTTTGAAATGTAAGCCTGCATTGTTAGAGATAGAAGGGTAGATGTTTGCTCAGGTCTTGTGATGTAAGCAAACAAGTCTTGTCTATTGCTATAGCTAGCTTTGATTCAAAGATCAGAAAAGGAATATTAACATTTATGATGACACTTGAGTGAAATAGTATTATTGTCTATACGTCTCTTTGAAGGTTGTGATAAACTGTATATGAACTGTTTTAACAGATAAATTACACTATGCTAATTGCCAGGATGTTTGGGAGACAGAAGATTAAGCTTATTCTCTCAGGCCAAGAGGCTGCTGGAAAATGTATAAAAACCCTGGGACACCCTCCTGTTTTATCTCAGATTTGCTTTGGGTTTCAAGAAGGGGAAACCCTAAGCCATAGGAATTGAGATCCCCAGTCACTGACTGGAGTCACCCTGAATATGGACATTGGACTATAACCTATAGACTATTTCTAAAAGAACTTCTGGCAACTACAAACTCACCATCTCTGCTATGTATCTGGACCTCAAGAAATTGAACTTGAGTATGTATGTATATTGATCTTTCAACCAACTCTCTTTTCTTGATTAATAAATTTTAGTTTAGTTAAGAATTGGCTATAAGCATGTATTTTGGGTAAGATCTAAGTTATTATTTGACCTGGGTGTGTGGCTGATCCTTTGGGATTGGGAGAACCTTTTCTTTTATATGATATAAGATTTTCAGAATTTATCATCATATGTTTGACATGTGTGTCTGGATGGAGGCCTGAGGCTGGGTACTTTAAGGCAACTGCGTTATTTGAACTTCTGAGTAACCAGTGAGGTAATATAGAAGCTGCTTTGTTCTGGCTTGGTAAAGCTAAGTATTGGAATATCCACCAGCTTTTGGGGTTTGTCTGCTCTGTTCTGTTTGCAGTTCACCCTAAGTGAGTGACCTCAGCTGGCTCTCACGGGCACCATCGTCACACAGGGTATTTCCAGTAGAGACAGAGAAGTGTTAGTACCATTATATAAGGCATAGCTGAGACCTCATCTGGAATACTGTGTGGTCTCTCATGTTTAAGAAAGATGAATTTGAATCCTAGAAGGGCTATGAGGATGACCCAATGAATAGAAAACCTACCTTATGAGAGGAGACTCAAAGAGTTTGGCTTGTTTAGCCTAACCAAAAGAAGGCTGGGGGAGATGAATGCTCTCTATAAACACATCAGAGGGATAAATACCAGGGAGGGAGAAGAGTTATATAAAAGTTAAGCACCAATGTGGACACAAGAACAAGTGGATATAAACTGGCCATCAAGACGTTTAGGCTCAAAATTAGGTGAAGGTTTCTAACCATCAGAGAAGTGAAGTTCTGGAACAGCCTCCCAAGAGAATAGTGGGGGCAAAAAACCTAACTGGCTTCAAGACTGCAGTTAATAACTTTATGCGGCGGCGGGTATGATGGGACTGTCCACAATGGCATGTCACCCATAAGCGACTGCCAGTAGTAAAAATCCCCAACAGCTGGAGATGGGACATTATATGGGGAGGGTTCTGAGTTACTATAGAGAATTCTTTCCCAGGTATCTGCCTGGTAGGTCTTACTCACATGCTCAGGATCTAACTGACTGCCACATTTGGGGTTGGGAAGCAATTTTTCTCCGGGTTAGATTGGCAGAGACCCTGGGTTGTTTTCACCTTCCTCTGCAGCATGGGGCACGGGTCACTTGCAGGTTTAAACTAGTGTAAATGATGAATTCTCTGTAACTTGAAGTCTTTAAATCATGATTTGAGGACTTCAGTAACTCAGCCAGAAGTTAGGGGTCTATTTCAGAAGTGGGTGGGTGAGGTCCTGTGGCCTGAAATGTGCAAGAGGTCAGACTAGAGGATCACAATGGTCCCTTTTGACCTTAAAGTTTGATTCTAACTATGGCACCTGGCTTGGGCTTATTTAATAAACTATATTGTATCACTATTTCTCAAATACAATACTCCCGTGATTTTTCCCCCATCCAAGTTAAACATAAGTAGCATATACAGTGTAAATAGTGTACAGTAACTCCTCACTTAACGTTGTAGTTATGTTCCTGAAAAATGTGACTTTAAGCAAAACGATGTTAAGCTAATCCAATTTCCCCATAAGAATTAATGTAAATGGGGGGCGGTTAGGTTCCAGGGAAATTTTTTTCATCAGATTTTTTTTATTTTTATATAAACACACATATATATATATATATACATATACACACAGTATACGTTTTAAACAAAATTTAATACTGTCCACAGCTATGATGATTGTGAAGCTTGGTTGAGGTGGTACTTTAACCCCAGCCAAATGTGCTCTGAGACACTCAAAAGGCAGATGTCTTTGATTATCCATTTTGAAAGGCCTTGCTTATAGATTGTAAATGTACTAGACTTAACCATAATCTAAAAATTCTACAAGCAGGATACATGTTGTATAACTAGGACAGTTTATCAAAATGTTAACTTCTGAGTGAGATATAATAGCCTTCTTGCTATTCTGTTTATGTACAATATCCTCACTTCTGGAAGAAAGAAATAAAAAATACCACCATGAAAATGGCTGATTGAAATGGAAGCTGAAAGACAACTTGTGAAGGAAGAGGGAATTTGTATATACCGTCACCTTGTTATGGCAATCTATATATAAACTGGTCTATAGGAAGCACTTACAAATTCTGTCATTCATGAGGCAGCCAACACAATAAAGAAAAACCACCTTAAAATAGCAATTGAATCTACATTTACACATTGAGAAAGCCACATTAAGAAAAATCAAGGCAAGTACTTACCATACTAAATAAAAATATAAGAAACTGAGGAAAGACCAGCAGTCAGTACAAGGGATTTAAAATGGACATTGCTGTGATGGGTTGGGTCAGAGAAACCCCCTTAAGACTGTCACTAGATGTGCTGGGATACCGCTGAGAACAAACTCCCTGCCAGAAGAGGCTTTCTTCCACTCCTGTCTTGCTGAGTTAGACACTACAGTCAGCTTCAGTACAGACCCAGGAGGTTGGGCCAGTACTGAAGATCACTGAAACTGATATCCACTCAGCTCAGGAGCTTCTTAGTTAACAGACATTCCCAGCACCCAGCATTCAGTCTTTCTGGGAGCCTAAATTCCAAATAAATCCATTTTACTCTGTATAAAGCTTATACAGGGTAAACTCAAATTATCCGCCCTTTATAACACTGATAGAGAGATATGCACAGCTGTTTGCTCCCCCAGGCATTACTTACTTACTCTGGATCAATTAATAACCAAAAAAGTGATTTTATTAAGTATAAAAAGTAGGATTTAAGTTGTTCCAAGTAATAACAGACAGAACAAAGTAAGTTACCAAGCAAAATAAAGCAAAATGTGCAAGTCTAAGCCTAATACATTAAGAAACTGCATACAGGTAAATCTCACCCTTAGAGATGTTCCAATAAGTTTCTTTCATAGACTGGACTCCTTCCTAGTCTGGTTCCAGCAATCACTCACACCCCTGTAGTTACTGTCCTTTGTTCCAGTTTCTTTCAGGTATCTCTTGGGGGTGGAGAGGCCATTTCTTAAGCCAGCTGAAGACAAAATGGAGGGGTTTCCAAGGCCTTTTATATTCTCTCTTGTGGGCGGAAACCTCTTTGTTCTCCTGTGCAAAAATCATAGCAACAAGATGGAGTTTGTAGCCACCTGGGCAAGTCACATGTCCATGAATGATTCAGCTTTTTGCAGGCCGACGCCATTGTTTACATGTTAGTTTGAACATTCCCAGGAAAGCTCAGATGTGGATTGGCGTTTCCCAAAGTCATTGTGAGTTAAGTGTTTCTGGATTGGGCATTTAGGATTATTCTCATTTTCTCAAGAAGCTGACCAAATGCTTCACTGAAGCTACTTAGAGTCAAACACATTGAGATACAAGACATAGCCAATATTCATAACTTCAAATACAAAAATGATATACACATACAGACAGTACAGTCATAACCAGCAAACTACAACCTTTCCATAGACACCCCACTTGACCTCTGCTGTACAAGACCTGGTGCAACCATAGGACCTGGTTGCAACTATGATCGATATGGTCACAGTTCATGTCAATAACGTCACAATTGCCAACCTGAAAAGAATGCGTCTGAAAAAAAGGAAAATGTTCCTAATGTAAATTGAGTTTACAGAACCTGTCTCTCTAAAGGGATTTAGAGAAAAGAGGATTAGTATTCTGAATTTTGCCATAATAGGAAATGAATTTAGCAGCAAGATCAAATACTGGACTGTATCTCCCAATTTCTATGGAGTGAGGAAATAAAGTAATTAAATAGTTAGCTAGGCAAACTGAGTTTATTATACTGAAACTGTTTGAGGACTGAATTCCCTTTGAGAATCGTGCAAGAAGAATCCCCCCAAAATAGATAGTAATAAGTGCTATATCTATATCTTTAAAAAAAAAGATGCTTTACCTAGTGCTCCAGAGAATTTGGCATTCCTAGAAAGATAAGATTACAAAGGCCATGGCAATCCAGACTTAACAGTGATGTGGGGCTGAAAGAATATGGTACAAGAATTAAACAGGGCCTTGAATCAGTACCAGAATAACCATATATATTTTTTGACAACGGCTGAGTTACCAATCTTTTAGACAAGATTAAGACAGATGTCTCCCCCAAAGGTACAGAAAAAACAAAGAAAACACTGAGCCAAAACAAGTTATTGCTAGAATAAGTTGCAAAATAAAAAGCTCTTGATAATGGACATTCAGAATCCTTTGTATTTTGCTGCACGATCAAGAATAATACTCTAGGGTTATAATATTTTGGTTTTGTTGTCCTCACAGAGAGATGTTCATAACAGAGTAGTGTTTATGGTTCCTTTTCTAATTCCCTGCTCATTCCTAATACACTGAACAGAGGTATGATGGTTTTACTGCCTTTTCCTTCAACAGAATGAAACACATTTTAGGGAAGGAGAAGATGAACTTTTAGTGTCCTTAATGGAATCCTGCCCTCTTTATTAATAATTGAGCCGTTAGCAACTTCTAGGTTATAGTGCAGCTGGATTCAGTTATTTTTTATCTAGGACTTCTTGTATTTTTATGCTTTTCCTATTTTGATTAAAATGTGTTGTATCAAAAAATAAAGGGTCAAATTATACCCTTCACTTGTATATACAGGGCAGTGGACCTGGTGGACACAATTAGGAATGCCATCCGTGCTGCATCATTACCTTCAATCTCATAAAAGACCACAGCAGAGGATCAGGATCCATCCATAAAAAAGGAAGTAAAACAAAAATCTGCATACTGCAGACAGATAATTATGAATCATGCACACAGAGGGAAGTGAGGAATGGGATTACTACAATGTTATTTTTAATAATTATAGTGCTAGGAATCTGTATTTCCAGCTACTCACTGTTCACAGATTCTTCTACAAACAGGAATTAACACTTTAAAACAAGTGCCATTCTTTCAGGCCTGGATCCTCCAGGTGTTCTTGATAGGTGGTAAAATCAAATGGGGAGGTGGAGAGTCAGTCATTGGAGGAGATTTTTAGTTCCTCCTTCTAGGAAGATAAGGTTTCAGCTTCTTTTCAAAAGGCATTATTTATCTTTCTTCAAGAAATTCTTGACTCTGCAAATATCACCTTTATCAACTGGTCTCTAACCTTCCTTTTTGATAAGACTGAAAAAGCAAGACAGACAACAGTGTATTGCCAGAGAATGACAAAGCTTAAGCATTCGTACACGTTTATTAGATCCATCAGCATCTGTTGGAACATTTGACCACAAGGTATTGCCAGTGCTTCTGCAGACTATAGCTAGGATATATGGAGCACCTCAGATGCTTTGTTTGTGTTTTCTTTTGGAGAGAAACAAGAGAACAACACTGGGTAAATGGTGAGAGTGCTCATGCAGACATTTAAAGGATTCCAGTTCATCATCCCTTCTATCCAATGCGCACATAAGCTTCCTGAGGAGACAGGCAGGCATTATAGACTGAAGCATGTAGATGATGTGCATATGTAGATGAATTTCTCATCTCCTTTTCACAGGATCTGGATAACTGCTTGGCTTTTCCAGTGTCTAACAAATTGTTGCTGGGATAAGACCTAGCTTGCTGAAGCCCAATCAGGATAAAATGGGGGGTTGATGATGATGCATCGAGAAAGCAACTGTAGGAAATAAAAATTATATACATTCCTTCAACAAAATAAGCCCTCTTATTTTTTGGTAATCTAAATTAGATCTTGTCTCTTGCTGGATCCATAGCTGTTACCAGATATCCAGTCAGCAGCAGTCAGCAGTGCTGGTGAGAAAGCTGTAATCTTTTCTTTCAGATGCAAACCTACCCATGGAGCCATGCTTTTCCCACCTCTGTAGTGGATTACTGCAATTTACACTAATCAACAAGTGAAGACCACTTGGAAATGCCAGTTAATATAAAATATATCTGTGAGCTTTCATTAGCTGTGCTTCTCACAGGGAATAATATTAAGTCTGTTCTTTGTGATCTACACAGGCTTGCATTTGTTTCTGGAAATAGTTCATGCTACTTATTTTGATGTATAATATTTCTACATGGTTTGGGTCCCAGCTACCTTAGACTACCCATCTCTGTGTGTGATACTATGGCAGTTCAGACCAACTGAGCTGTTCAAGCTTACTAGCCTCCAGGTTAAAGAAGAGCTGAGGACAGGATGATTTTAATAGAAATCAACTGTGGTGGTATTCAAGGCAGGGCCCTTAACTTTGGGATATGCTGCCTTTTAGCACAAAAAACACCAAGTTTGCTAACCTTTGGGGCATGCTGTCATGCTTAGTTTTTCCTACTATGTTTTTGATCAATTGTTTTGTGGGAGAGGTGGATGTTCTACTTATCTAGTTTACAATATTCTTAATGTAGTAAAGTTTTTTATATATATATGCTTACAGCCTAGGACAGTCACATTTTATACATATTAGATACTGAAAAAAATCTGCAAGGATTTAGGGAACAATTGAAGAAACCCAGACATAGGATATTCATTAGATTAATTAACAGTTCATTGATCATTTCTGCATTCTGTGCATGGTACTGAGATTTTATATATTTTAATAGTGAAAGATGGAGGTTCCCAACTAAATATTTTAAGCCAACCATTCACTGAGAGAAGCAAAATACAACAAAAATATCCAAATGATACTTTATTGCTTTAAAAAGGGTATTATTTTGAAGTGTAGATTCTTTATAACATTAATAACAATTAAATAAAACCCTAGTGTGATGCACTGTATCCAATGTGACATCCTGTACTACATGCATCCGGCGAAGTGGGTATTCACCCATGAAAGCTCTTGCTCCAAAACGTCTGTTAGTCTATAAGGTGCCACAGGATTCTCTGCTGCTGTTACAGATCCAGACTAACACGGCTACCCCTCTGATACCTGTACTCCATGTTCACCACTTTCATATGGCTATGAGATATTTTGTACAAAGTATGCTCTGTGAGATATCATTTGAAAACTCACAGTCTGCTGAACGTTATTGTCCTGTTAAAATGTGTGTAACAACATTGCATGTAAAAGCTATGAGATTTTACTATATGATTGTTACTGAAATATGTTGTAATTCTGGGGAACACCCACAGAATAGCTCTTCATAGAAAAACAAAGAACTGACCACAGGTGTTATAAAACTATTAACTGATAAAACAACCATTCACCAGCAGGAGAGACAGTAAGACACTTGAGGATATTATGAACATTAATATTTTTAAACTGCAATGAGTTATGCCAGATATGCCATGTAAGATAGCTGCAAAAATGTTATAATTTGCTAAATATGATAATCGCATTTCTGTGTTTGTATCACCTTTGTATTAATATGTATGCCTGTATTACAAAACTTGTGCTATGCTTCTAGGTGACACTCCCAGACAGTTTGGCATCAGCACTGCCTGCTTGATGGCCCATTATGGGCCATCAGCTACACAACTGACCCATTGAGAGAAGGCAAGGGATACACCTTATGACTCAGCAAGGCATACAGGGGCATGCCTATGAACAGAAAAATCTTCCAAGCCATGTGCTGGGCAGCTTCTGTTTGAAACAAAGGAAGCACAAACTGCATGGCAGAAGACTATAAAAGACAACTGCATCTTCTCCATCTTGTCTTCAATCCTGCTTCTTACCTCTGGAAGAACTTTGCTACAAACTGAAGCTCTGAACAAAGGACTGAATGACCCATCCAAGCTGTGGATTTATTCCAGAGGGACTTTGAAGCCAGCAAACTCACCAATACTGCTAGGAACCTGATGGACTTTTAAGTCTTTGTACGTTTTAAGTCTTTGACTGTTTTACATCTCTCTTCTTGTTCTTTCTTTTTTCTTTATAATAAACCTTTAGTTTTAGATACTAAAGGATTGGCTGGTAGTGTGGTATTTTGAGTAAGATCCAAACCTATACTGACCTGGTAACATGGCTAACCCTTTGGGGTCAGAAGAACATTTTGTATATGTGAGCAGAGTTGTTTAAATAACTTCTCACTGTACTGAACCTAGGTGCTGATTGGGAGCCAGAGGACTGGAATGCAATAAAGGGAGCTGTGTGATTTCTTCTTTTGCTTCTTGATAACCAGTGTGGGAGATCAGAAGCACAGTTGGTGACTGGTTGGAGAGTTTAACTTCAATGTTACCCTCCAGTCTTGGCAGTATCTGCTCTCCCTTCTGAAGCCTGCCCTGACCTTGGCATTTCCAGTGAGGGCTGCCCCAGGCACCATTGGTCACACAGGGGACTGTTTTGTCTACACCCCAGCCGGGGGTAATCCTCAAAGTAGGGGAAAGGGTATAGGAATGGAGAACTCACAACCCACAAATTACCTCTTTCCCCCATCTCTGCTCACAGCAGCTACAACACTTGAAAGAAAAAAGGAAGCTATTAGAATTAGGGGAAGGGGTCTTCGCTGGAAGGCTTTCCCACTAGTACAGACTGCTGTAAGCTTTTGAGTAAGAAGAAAAAAATTTGTTGTTGGTGTTTTCGAGATCACTTAGCTTGGTAAAATTTAGAGATTAGCTTGCGTTTTTAACTTAGTTCTTTTGTAACCAATCCTGACTAATATGCCTTATCGCTTATAATCACTGAAACTCTCTCTCTCTCTCTCTTTAATAAACTGTTTTATCTAAAAAAGTGTGTTTGATTGATGTGTTTGGGAAATTTCTACTCAGGTCAACGGGGCTGGTGCATACTCATTACCCTTTGTTGGAATGATGGACTAATTATGAGCTTGTACCATCCAGTGGGTTACTGAACAGTACAAGACACACATTTCGGGGAGGGTGGCAGCGGGTGGGAGGGGTAAGGTTGAGACTGAAGGATATGCAGGTGTCACCCTGTATCTATTCATGGCTGGCTGGGCATAGCATCCATGTATTTATCTGGGAGTTACGTTACATGCTGTTCACTAGCAAAGGAGAGTAAAAGGTATCCAGGCTGGAGAGCTAAGGGACACAACAGTTCAGGTTACACCCTGGGGAATGTCACACCCAGAAAAAATATAGCAGTTGCTATCTGGAAAGAGAAACAGAATACATAATAAACAGGAGCTGGCATATTAAGCTGACTCAAGAAGAGGCCCTTCGTAAGTCCACTGTGGAGTGCACTGTTCTTAAAATATACAACCTTCACCTCTCATAGCACTACATCTTTATCTTTTACAGCTGATCCTTTTGTATCCTCCATGTACAAATTTCAGATTTATCACACACTTACAAAAATGCCTTTATTCAAGAATATTTTTAAAAGGTAAGGAAATGGAAAGCCAAATGTTTCAAACTGGAGCACATAACTGTCTAAACGATGAAGATCAAAGGCAACCTAAAATGTATTTAGCCTTATTTTCAGCTGTAATAAAATGGTAATAAATTAAAGCAGTGAAATTCACTACTTCAGCAAAAACATTAGCAGAGCAGAACAGTTTCATTAAAAAGAAAACAGACTATTTTTATAATATAGTAGCACTTTCCATTAATATAGCAAAGGGTCTTAAATCAGTGATCTGAAGGTGCTTTACAAACATTAATGTGTTCTGCCTCAACACCTATATGAATTAGGGAAGTATTAGCATCCCAAGCTTATTTAAGGCTCTTAGTACAAGAAACTGCAGCACACATTTCACTACTTTAATATGCTAATAGTGAGGCTGGGGGGAGATGAGGAAGGACATAAAACTAAGATACCTGTCTGTACTTGGAGTTCTATAAACACAGGTTCAGCCATTTCATAATGTTAATAGCAACTGACCAAATTAATGCTTTAATGCAGGCAAACGAAAGTAACAAGACCATTTAGGTTCCCTACCAACTCAGTTTCTGTTTACGTATGAAGCAAAGATCAAGGGTGGGCAAATATGGAGGAAATATGTTTAGAGAATGCCAGTTGCTGCTAGTTTTCACCTTCATGTTCCTCCTCCAAGTCATTTTCTCTGCCTTTCCTCTAACTCTTTGGGTTGAGTAAGTAACTGAATTTGCAAACTCATTTTTAGGAGAGTAAATCTGATAGATTTGCTGCAGTCACAACATTAATTTGTGTAAAATTGTACATGGATCTCTAAGTAGCTGCCTTACATTTATGAAAGGAGACTTAGCCCATAGCCCCAACAATGGCATCGCAAATGGCCATGTAAGGTGGGTTTTTTGGTCTTTAAAAGCACCACATAATCGTACTCCAGCATCTAAACTAGCCAACACTCCAAGAGAAAAAAAAATGAAGGTTGAGTTTTTCAAAACAGTGCCGAATTTAGTCACACATCTTCCCTTTATACTGAGCACCCATAACTCCAGTGGAAATCAGTGGGAATGACAGATGTTTAGTACCTTCAAATATCAAACTAGACCAAAGTTGGCACCATCACAAATCAGTAGCCACTTTTGAAAGTTTTGCTCTAGGATATGAAAGACCAGTTATTAGCCACAACTGCTAAACTGTGGGTCAGTAATAGAATTTTAGTACAGGCAGTTCTCGCACAGCTTGCAGCCAGACTTTCTCCTAATCAGAGAAAATAAAGGGGGGAAAAACACCTCTAGGAGCCTTGAAATCATCACAAATGAAATACAAAACTATTCTGTGAAACTCAGCAGGAATGCACAAGTTCCATGATCTAATAGAAGGTGGAAGAAAAACATTTTTTTATTAATTAGACATCTTTAAATGCATACAGAGTGAGATTCAGGGCTGCACCTCTAAGAGGCACAGCCCAGGAGAAGCCTAAGGTGCCTTTAAGCCACCCCTGAAATCTCCCAGATCCTAGGCTACTCCAGGGGCTAAGGTGGACACTGGTTTAACTTATGACTCAGCTGGGGATGCTGCCCAGAATCTCCACAGTGCTATGTGCTGTTGCCCTGCCCATCACCCAGCTATATCCCAGCATACCCCTATGTTAGAGCTCACAAAATGTCTCAGAAGAGATCCTGAGGCTGTTGTCCTTATTTCCTTTCCCTGGGGGAATTCTCCCATCGTTGGAGGCAGGTTATCAGACTCAGAGAAGGATGATTCAGTGATTAGGGCACTAGACTGGGATTTGGAGACCCAGGTTTAGTTTTTGCTCCACAACAGACTTCCCGTGTGACCTTAGTAAGTCATTTGTTCTCTCTGTGTCTCATTTCCACATCTCTAAAATGGGGATGATAGTACTTCTGTACTTCACAGGGATGATGTGAGGATAAATACATTAAAAATTGTGAGGCTCTCAGATGCTATAGTAACGGGGGCCACATAAGTACTTAAGATAGATAAATTAAAGCCCCTTTATGTTGCTCCAGCCCTTTTATCTGACATAAAAGCATGGGTGAGAAGCCCATGGCATGTCAAATAATGAAGCCCTCAGTTCTAGCAGAGCTGCTTCTAGTGTTTCAGAGCACCATACAAACAGAATAGAACAGTAAAGCAGGAGTCTCTGGAGGTGTATTTGTGAAGGAGAAATATCTTTTTCCCCAATAAATGAAAATTTTACTACATCCAAAATAATGTTTTGCCTCCCACAAAATGCTTTGCATTACAGAATTTAAACCTAATAGTGATAAAATGCAGTATAGCAATTTTAATTAGAAAAATGTATGATGAAATAGGAATAACTGTTTTCAGTTAAGCTGTCTTAGATCTTTAAGTAGTTGCTTTTTAAAATTTCTTACAATTTTAGAATTCTATACTATTGCAGGGCAGCTGTCTTTGAATATAAAATTTGTCAGCTGATGAAAAATAATTCCACATTTATAAAAAGGAGAACTACTTCAATTTCTTCAAGATTAAGTCTTACTTGTTTTCATGGGACCAGAAATTCATATAAATCATACAGGAAACCAGAGAGATATTGTTACTACTCTAGCAAAGTTTCTCCGTCAGTGTCTAACTTACAGCTGGTCCTGAAGCTCTACAATTATGTACTCCAGCTGTTCCTTCTCCATTTTATGGGCTAGATCCATATCTTCAATCCTCTGTAGCAGTAGTTTGTTTTGTGAGACAGATTCAGCCAGCTGGGTTTCTCTAAGGCGTACTAGCTCTTCAAGATAACCCTGAAAATGCAGAAATAAACAAAAACCTTTAGAGAATAAGAAATGGTTACTCACTGTATGCAGTAACTGTGGTTCTTTGACATGTGTGTCCATATGGGTGCTCCACTCCAGGTGCACTGGCATCCCCTGCACCTTTGATCGGAGATTTCGAATAGCAGTATCTATTAAGCCCATGCATGTGTATTACACAATTTCGTGCTCCCTGCCATTGTTATATAGCACTGCACGAATGAACCAACCTCAGTTCCTTCTGTACTGCAAAGCTCCACAGCAGAGAATGCCAAAGGAAAGGGGAAGGAAGACAGTTAATGAGGCATCTAAAGGAGGACAAATCTCAAAGAGCCAGTTACTGCACACAGTGAGTAACCTGCACAGAGTGAGTAACCATTTCTTTTTCTTGAAGTAGTGTCCCTATGGGTGCTCAAGTCTAGATAACTAACTAGCAGTTTCCTCTAAGGAGGAGGGGGCTTCAACATTGACTCCAATATTGAAGAAAATATAGTTGAGCCAAACACAGCATTGGAAGCAGTCATGTGCAGCGTTCCCTCTAATTTTTCTCACCCACGTGGAATGAATTTTGTTATGTGCACCAATATGGAGGTGATGTGTGACACATCACCTTCATATTGGTACACATAACAAAATTCATGTGGTGGGGGTGGGGCTGAGGAGTTCGGAGTGTGGGATGGTGCTCAGGGCTGGGTCAGAGGGTTGGGGTACAGGGGGTGAGGGCTCCGGCTGGGGGTGCAGGCTCTGGGGTGAGGCCAGGGATGAGGGGCTCAGGGCTGGGGCTGGGGCAGAGGATTGGGTGCAGGGGGTGAGGGCTCCAGCTGGGGGTGCAGGCTCTGAGGGGAGACCAGGGATGAGGGGTTTAGGGTGCAGGAGAGTACTCCAGGGCTATGACAGGGAGAGAGGACTCCCTCCCCAGCTCTCTCTCTCCCCACAGCAGCACCGGGGCTGGGGCGGGGCAGGGTGGAGAGGCACCTCTCCCCGCCCCAGCAGCTCTGGGACTGGAGATGCAGGATAGACACCACTCCCCCGGACCAGCAGGACCGGGCCAGGGGAGGGCCGCCCTGGCCACAGCTGGGTCTGGGCCAGGGCCATTCTGGCAGCCTGGGTACAGTTGGAACCGGGGGAGGAGCACCCTGGCCATGGCAGGTTGGAAGGAGGGACACCCCTTCTCCGTCTGCAGCAGGTCCTGGGTGGGTTCCCTGAGTGCCTGCACGGCGCTAAATAGGCAGCTAAGCAGCTTACAGGCAACTTAGGTCATGAGTTATTGCATAATACTCAGCAAACATATGTATAGAGGTCTAAGTCATGGCTCTACATATTTCAGTGATGGGAACATTATTGTGAAAGGCTGTAGTGGTTTAGAATGAGAGAGTGTGTGTTTGTTTGAGGGTGCTTGGATATTACAAGACTGGTAGCAAAAACTAATGTAGTCAGATAGCCAGTTGGAAAGTCTTTGTTTAGAGACCAGAGACCCTTTTGATCTGTCTGCAATCAAGACAAATAATTTGGCAGTCTTTCTGAAAGGTTTAGTCCTATCAAGATAGCAGTCCAGGGCTCCCCTGACATGAAGTATATAGCAGCACCTCTTTGCTTAGGTGACGTTTAGCGTGGAGGACCAGAAGATGAATGGGTTGGTTAATATAGAACTCGGAAGATATTTTTGGTAAAAGCTTGTGTAGGAGCAGGATTACACAGTCCTGCCAGTTGCTGTTTATAGTTACCAGTCCAGAGTCTGGATCGATCTAGTGCCCAGCTAGATTGGTCACAGAGGGGAGCCAGGCTCTGTCAGTCATGATTCGATGCTCCTGGAGTTGTGGCAAGATGAACTCTAAGTCCCATAGCTTGGCACCCTTTTCTTATAGTTTTTGTTGTTGTTGAAGTCTATGGATTTTGCTGTGTCAGTTTGTGACCGGTTACTTCTTAATTGGTGTTATCTTTTGATGTTAACATTCCAAAACACCTCTGAGACGGTTAGTGTGTCCTGGTTTTGATTTAAATCAATTGTCTTGTCTTTAGGGATGCCAGCCTCCACCTCAGGGTCATCAAACTGCCCTGCCTTAATTATGGGTGGGTGTTGATGGTTCTCTGGTGTCGTTAAGTTTTTTCACTCCTCCTTCCTTGATCATCTGGCTATAACAATGGTCTTCACACCTTATATTTTTCTGATACATACATTCCTCATTCACACAAACAGTCTTTTACAGAGACCTTTAAAGGTATACAAACAGCAGTGTTTTCTGTGGAGGTGTGCCACTACTACTGACATGACCCAAAAAGATCTTAAGGCAGATGATAGGCTGAAAGGGAGCACCCAATATTGAAAATGGTCCAGATTGACAGTAAAACATAGGAATCATTTATGAGATGGATGGCTCAATATACGGAAATGTGTGTCCTGAAGGTCGAGGGCTGAGAACCAATCCCCTAGGTCCAGTGACAGAATTATTGCTGCAAGTGTCACCATTTTTAATTTGTGTGTCTTCAAAAAAGGTGTTGAGCAGCCTTAAATCTAGGATGGGTCTCCAACCACTCTTCTTTTTTTGAAGCAGGAAATACCTGGAATAAAACCCCTTCCCTCTGTGCCACATGGGAACTGGTTATAGAGCTCCCAAGAGTAATTGAGAGCGTCTATTTCTTGTCATAGCAGATTCTTGTGAGAGGAGTGGTTGAAGATGGATGGGGAAGAAGGGGCTGACAGGTGGAAGACAAGTAAAGTGGATGGAATGCCCTGTAGAGATGATCTCCAAAACTCACTTGTCCATGCCCACTGGAAGCGGTAAAGGTGGCCACTGAAGGAAAGAAGGCAGATGAATCGATGCAGCTGGTAAGAATGGGAATGGTAACTCAGGATCTCAACCAACCTTCCAAAATTTGTGCTTGGAGATGGAAGTCTGTGAGATTAAAGGTTGAGAAGCAAGTGGTTTTCTTCTCTGGAACCTGTCTCTTATGTTGAGGTTTGTATGATCTCTGGGAACTCAAGAATTGGGCGGGATGGGATCTCTGCGCCATCTGGGACTTGCTAAACTTTCTCTTCTGGGCAGGTGTATAGATCCTGAGAGAACACAAAAGTATCCTGGAGTCTTTTAATAGGTGCAGAGATTCATTCATGCTGTCAGTGAACAGTTAAATAAAATCAAAATGTAGGTCTTCAATCATATTTTGGACCTCCTTTGGATATCCTAAGAGCTGGAGCCAGGAGGCCCATCTCATAACTACTTCTGTAGTGATCGAACAGGTGGCAGTATCAGCAGTGTTGAGGGAGACCTACAAATATATTGTGAGCAGATGGCCTTCCACAATAATATCAGTGGGTAGGTGCTTAATAAAAGAGTTCAACTTGGTATAATTTGTATGACTGTATTTCACCAATAGTGCCCGGTAGTTGGCTATTCTCAATTGTAAAGTAGTTGCTGTGTCTCAGATACAGCAAAGTCTCGGGGAAATTGAAACTCCTGCAGTACTGAGAGTGTTGGTACCATGTTCATGGCCTGTGCCAAAGTGATTGTGGCTGAGAGAAATGACAGTACTGTGAATCTCGACCACTCCGTGGGGAGTCCAGGTGGAGCCTGAGCGAGCTTCTTTGGTACCAAGTGAGAACAGATAGAGCTTTGCTTGCTGGATTGTTTTGCTGATGGTACCGATGACTTCTCAGAATCAAAGACTTTACAGTCCTTAGGTCTAACAGTGCCCTCAGTACCAGAGAAACCAGCAGCCTCATGGGTACTAGATCAGAGAGCAATGGGTGCCAAAGTGGCTGGAGTCAGCAGAGACTGCAACTTCTTCAAGGTTGAATCCCTTCCTGCAGAACTTGGGAGATGGTCTTCAGGAGTCTTATGGGAGGAAGAGAAAGTTACTCACCTTGCAGTAACTGAGGTTCTTCGAGATGTGTGTCCCTGTGGGTGCTCCACTCTAGGTGACGGTGCGTCCCGGCGCCGTTGATCGAAGATTTTCGGTAGCAGTGCCTGGTTGGGGCGCACGCACCCAGATGGTATCTCCCGTCTAGTTGGAATCTTTCTGAGTGCGTGCGCCCCACACCCTCCTCAGTTTCTTCTCTACCGTGGAGAGTCATCACAGTGCTCCAAAGTAGAGGGGAGGAGGGCGGGGAGTGGAGCACCCACAGGGACACACATCTCAAAGAACCTCAGTTACTGCAAGGTGAGTAACTTTCTCTTCTTCTTCGTGTGCTGTCCCTGTGGGTGCTCCACTCTAGGTGAATGTGTAGCAGTACCCACTATGGCTGGTGGGACTTTGGAGATACGGCAGGGAGTACTGAAGATAGTACTGTATGACCTACTATTGTGTCTGCCGTGGTGTCTTGCGTTAGAGCATAGTGTTTTGCAAACGTGTGTTCAGATGACCATGTAGCCGCTTTGCAGATATCAGGAATGGGAATGTTGTGTAAGAAGGCAATGGATGCCGACATGGCTCTAGTGGAATGAGTTCTAATGTCGTCGGGCGGTTGAAGGTTCTTTGCACGGTAACAGGATCTGATGCAGTCAGAGATCCACTTGGATAGACGTTGTTTATAGATAGCCGTCCCTTTCGATCTTTCGGTAATGGAAACGAAGAGTCATGGCGACTTATGAAATGGTTTAGTCCTGTCTAAATAAAAGGCGATTGCTCGCCTGAGGTTGAGAGTATGCAGGGTTGCCTCTTGCGGAGTCTTGTGAGGTTTGGGATAGAAAGTAGGTAAGTATATAGGTTGGTTGAGGTGGAAGGTCGATACTACGTTAGGAAGAAATTTAGGATGTGGTCTCAAAGTGACTTTGTCTTTGGAGAAGATTGTGTAGGGAGGGTGGGCCACCAGGGCGCTCATTTAACCAACTCTCCCTGCTGATGTTATGGCAACTAAGAAATGCACCTTCATGGACGTATGGAGACGAGAGGTAACCAAGGCCTCAAATAGAGGTTTCATGAGAGCATGAAGAACGAGGTTAAGATTCCATGCAGCCGCTGTTGGGTAAATTTCAGGGTAGAGATTTTTCAGGCCCATTAGAAAGCGTTTTATGGTAGTGTGGGTAAAGAATGAATAACTGTCTAATAGGTCATGGAAGGTGGTAAGAGCTGTCAGGTGCACTTTGATGGAGCTGAGCGAAACTCTGTCCTGTTTTAGATTCAGGAGGTAGTCTAGAATGTTAGGGAGGGTCACGTTATTGGGTGCTAAATGATTACGTGAGCACCAGAGGGTGAAACGCTTCTCCTTCTGCAGGTAGGTTTTACGAGTGGAGTCTCTCCTACTGTGTAGGAGGACATATTAGACTTGCTCGGAACAGGCTAGTTCATGGGTTTGGAACCATGAAGGAACCAGGCTGTGAGGTGGAGCTTTTGGAGCTGGGGGCGAAGGACCCGTCCGTTGTCCTGGGAAATGTGTTCTGGCCCGTTGGGGAGAGCCCGTGGGTGACGGGAGGACATGCAGAGTAGGTAGGGATACCACATCTGTCTTGGTCAAGCTGGGGCAATTAGGATGACCTGGGTCTTGTCGTCCACAATATTCCGAAGAACCCTGTGTAACAGAGGGATTGGTGGAAGGCGTACAGGAGGGAGCTGTTCCATGGTATGAGGATTGCATCTCCTAGGGATGCAGTCCCGAGTCTCACTCTAGAGCAAAAGGGAACATTTTCGATTCTGGGTTGTGGCAAAGAGATCTATTGACGGGGTGCCCCAGAGGGAGAAGAGTTGTTGGAGTACTGCGGGGTACAGTTCCCATTCGCGTTGTGTCAAGAAGTGCCTGCTGAGTGCGTCGGCAGTAGTGTTGTGGCAGTCTGGTAGGTAGGAAGGTATGATCTGTATTCGATGTTGTATGCACCAGTTCCATAGTTTAATGGCTCCCCTGCAAAGGGAATGTGATCAGGCTCCCCCTTGTCTGTTTATGTAGTACATGCATGCTGTGTTGTCTCTTAATGCCCGAAGAGATTTGTTCTTTATGAGAGGAAGAGTGAAGGCATGCTCGCCTCACTGCTCTGAGCTCTAAGAGATTTATGTGTAGGTGCATCTCTGATGCGGACTACCGGGCTTGTGCCCTCTGTTCCCCTAGATGCGCTCCCCAATCAATCAGGGAAGCGTCCGTGGTGAGCATGAGCGTTGGGGAACATTGCCGGAGGAAACCCCTGTGCAGAGGTTTTCTGGAGTTGTTTATCAATGTTGGGAAGCTATAACATTGGGAGGAGGAGTTAGCAGCATTCGTAAGGTGTGTCTGTTGGGTTTGGAATTGGAATTGAGCCAGCCCTGGAGACATCTCATGTGTAGCCTGGCGTGGTGAACCACGAAGGTGGTGGCTGTCTTGTGACCAAGAAGCTGTAGGCAGAGTTTTGCCTGTGCCCTGGGATGAATAAAGAGCGTACGTTTGAGCTGCGTGATAGCGAGGAATCTGTGATATGGGAGCGAGGCCCTGCTCTGGATTGAGTCGAGATGAGCTCCGATGAACTCGATCTGTTGTTCAGGTGTCAGGGTGGATTTTTGGATGTTTATTTGGAGGCCTAGGCTGTGAAAGAGGGAGATGGCAAAACGGGTAGCTTGAAGTGTCTCGCCATAGGAATTGCCCTTGATGAGGCAATGGTCCAGATAGGGGAACAGCGTGACCCCGTGTTTGCGGAGATGAGCCACGTCTATGGCTAGAGTCTTGGAAAAACTCTTGGTGCTGTGGCGGGTCCGAAAGGAAGAACTCTGTATTGAAAATGGTCGTGACCGATTGTGAATCGTAGAAAGCGTCTGTGAACTGGATGGATTGATATATGAAAGTAAGCATCCTGTAGGTCGAGAGCTGTGAACCAGTCCCCTTGATCCAGTGTAGGTATTATTGTGCCCAGTGTGACCATCTTGAATCTTTGTATCCTCATGAATTTGTTCAGTCGGTGTAGATCTAGTATAGGCCTCCATCCTCCAGTCTTTTTCTGAGTTAGAAAGTAACGGGAGTAGAAACCTGTCCCTTGATTTTGCGGTGGCACAGGTTCCTCTGCACCTAGTTGTAGAAGATGCGCCACTTCTGTGCGAAGTAAGTGGTCGTGAGAAGGGTCCCTGAGGAGGGACGGGGAAGGGTAGGAGGGTAGGAGAAAGTTTGTCCTTATCAAAAGGGAGATCCTTCACTTTGCATCTGGCATCCCCAAAGAACTGCAGACCAGAGAGCCATGAGGATCTGCGCATAACCACAGCAGTTGCAGTTGTATGGACTGCTGTGTCTGCCATGTCTAGAGATGCCTGTAGGGCCGTTCTAGAAATCAGTTGGTTCTCAGTCAGGATTGATTTGAAGTCCGCTCTCCTATCCTCTGGAATGTAGGAGGCAAATTCAAAAGTTTATTGTAAATATCAAAGTCGTAACTGAAGAGGGGTGCAGAATAGTTTGCAATTCTGAATTGTAGTGTGGAGGACGTATAAACCTTGCAGCCCAAGACGTCAAGGCATCTAAGGTCCTTGTCTTGCGGGGTGGGTTGATATTATGACTGTTTCATCCTCTGTGCAACTGCATCCATGACCAGGGAGTTGGGTGGTGGATGAGGAATAGGAAGTCAGCGTCTTTAGCAGGGACATAGTATTTACGTTCGGCCTTTTTGCAAGTTGGTACTAAAGACGGTGGGGTTTGCCAGAAGTGTCAACCAGCTCCAGGAGTGCTTCGTTTATAGGGAGTGCGATTTTTGAGGGTGCAGACTGTTGAAGGATTCTGAGGAGTCTGTGTTGCGTCTCCTGAACCTCTTGAAAGGGGATATCTTGATTGAGTGCCACCCTCCTGAAAAGTTCTTGAAATTGTTTACAGTTGTTCACGGCCCGTGGAGACGGAGGGAGGAGGGCTCCATCCAGGGCTAATGGAGAGTTAGGAGTCGCATAACTTGCATACTCAGGAGGGGGCTCAGGCTCCTTAGAAGTGGATGGAGCAGGAGTTTGAGGCACAGAAGGAGGATGATTGTCAAGGGTACCATTGAGGCCAAGGCATAACATAGGAGAACCCAAGTGTCGCCCCTGGGGGGGCGAAATGGGGAAACTGAGGCTGGTGGCCTTGAACCATGACCTGAGGTGGCAGAGGTGCCTGTGGAGGAGAAGCAGGAGTGGAGAACTCCACTTGCTGCTGTAAATCAAGTTCATGGTCAGTGAAAACCAGTTCAGTTGGAGAGAACGGCAGTTCAGAAAAAATATTAGCCCTATGTATCTAGGAGCGGAGAGTGAGGCTCAGGTGGCACCGAAAGCTCACATTAAGTGAGAAACTGTTGCTCCTGCTCCCTGGGCTGAGTTGAGCCTGCTCTCTGCTCTAGCTCCTTAGCAGGAGAGTGAAAGTGACAATAGTGCTGCAGACTGCTTGGAGGTGTCCTGCAGGGGGTCTGCTACTGGAGTCCGGGTGGAAGATAGGCTCCATACCAACATTCTTCTCCCTGCAGGGAAGGATTGCGCTGCTGGCACCGTGGCCGTTTGCGGTGCCCAGGAGAGGCGCACAGCCGGCGCCGAGGAGCAGCGCGCTGCTGGCACCGCGGCCGTTTGTAGTGCCCGGGAGCAGCACGCTGCTGGCGCCGCGGCCATTTGCGGTGCCCGGGAGCAGCACGCTGCTGGCGCCGCGGCCATTTGCGGTGCCCGGGAGGCGGGTGCTGCCGGCACCACGGCCGTTTGCGGTGCCGAGGGGACCAGAGCCACAAGGACCTTCCTGACACAGGAGGTCAGGTCCCTGCCTCTGCGCTCTGTCCGAGCCACGGCTGAGGCATTAGAAAAGCTGAGGCACCTGCCTTTGGTGCTGTCAGCACAGAGGGTAGGGATCTCGTGGGAGACCCCCTACCCTTGTTAAAGTCTCTCCTGTGAGACTGTTCTGCTTCTTGCCTCCGCTCCAGGAAGGGTGAAGCAACGCTGCCCACCGGTTCCGATCTGGCTGGGGAGCGTGTCGGAGCGGGTTTAACCTTTCCCGTCTCCGAAAGTGGCTGTAAGGATTTTTCCATCATCAGTATTTTGAGCCGCAGGTCCCTGTCGTGACGAGCTCTTAACGAGGCTCACGCAATGGAGGCACTTCACAGGGACGTGGGTGTCCCCGAGGCACCTCACACAGTATGAGTGCCCATCTGTCCATGGCATGGAGTCCTGGCAGGAGATGCATCTTTTGAATCCTGAAGCTCCTGGCATTATGAATTAGAGATGGCCGAGGAGAGTGTCTCAACGGGAGACAAGCCTGAAGGATTTTTTTTTTTAAACTAAGTAACTAACTATGTAACTACACTAAAGGAAGGGAAACAACTGGGATGTAACTAATAATTATTTCTATGTTCTTTGTTACTGTTTCCTATAGATACCAGGGAAGAGAAGGCAGCACTGCCCCGGGATCCGTCTTCGGCCGAGGACGGTTGAGAAGGAACTGAGGAGGGTGTGGGGCGCACGCACTCAGGAAGATTCCAACTAGACGGGAGATACCATCTGGGTGCGTGCGCCCCAACCAGGCACTGCTACCGAAAATCTCCGATCAACGGCGCCGGGACGCACCGTCACCTAGAGTGGAGCACCCACAGGGACAGCACTCGAAGAAGAATCTTGGGTCTTCCTCCTAGATATCCTTGAGGAGTGTGGCTCAGAGACAGTGGAGGAAGACAACTTACTCGGAGACCAGTGTAGTGAGGGTAGGGTGGGGACCTTTGGCCTGGGTCAGAGACCAAGAGCAGCAATAAGAAGTCGAAGTTTGATCTCCCTGGTTTTCTGGCTCTAGATTTTAATGCCAGACAGAAGTTGCACTTTTGGGAAATATGAGATTCCCTGAGACAACAGATGCACCTGGAGTGTCTGTCACTTACCAGGATTGCCTTCCAGCAATGGTAACTCAGGCTGAGGTGGTTGAGAAGGAATTGAAGACAGTTTGCCTGCACAGTGCTGTATAACAACGGCAGAGAGCATGAGACTGAGTAACATGCATGTGCAGGCCCTATGGATATTCTTATGAGAAATCTCCAATCAAACACACCTAAAATGGAGCACTCGTAGGGACACTACTCAAAGAACAAAAAAGTTACAAATTAATATGCTGATATTTTGCTGGCATAGGACAGAGTATTCCTGTTTATTTTTTATTTTATTTTAACAGTACAGTGAGCGGACATGAACATAACACTTAATTGGAGCATAGTAGTCCCTGACACAATATGAGAGCATCTTATGGGTTATTAATGCTTGTTTGAACAAGCAATCCATGTTCCATGAAGTGGAAGCAGCAAATGGAGGAAGAGATAAATTAGATAAAATGACCAAGAAACTGTGACTGATGGATGAACGCTGGAAGGAGAAAAAAAAATCCTCCCCAGAAATTGATTACAACTCTATTACTTAAGTAACAGTTGCCAAAGTCACTGAAGGTATATAAAAGAACCAGAATCTAGCTACACAGCAAGTCGATGGGATCTGACATAAAATATTTGCAATTCAACTTCTACAAAAAGAATTGAAACGAAAGAAAAGTTTCATAGTACCAAATTAAACATGAAAACAGCAATAAAAAAGTTAAATATTTATCACTTGTAATGAATATTCAATATACAAATATAAGGTAGGGCAGGAAAACACAAGCGGAGACGGTTACTCACCCTGTGCAGTAACTGAGGTTCTTTGAGATGTGTGTCCCTATGAGTGCTCTACCGTAGGTGCGGCAGCGCCCCCTGTGCCTGGAATCAGAGATCTTCATCAGCAGTGCATGTCGGACCACACTCTCGCGCCACGAGCAGGACATATATCTAGCACTGTGTGGTCCGACCACCCCTCAGTTCCTTCTCTGCCACAGAGCTCATGTGTCAGCTCCAAACCAGAGAGGAGGATAGGTAGTGGAGCACTCATAGGGGGACATATCTTGAAGAACCTCAGTTACTGCATAGGGTGAGCAAACTTCTCTTCTTCGAGTGACATCCCTATGGGTGCTCTCCACTGTAGATGACTCTAAAGCGGTGCCCCTAATTGGAAGGCTGAGGCTTTGGAGGAGCGTTTACTGCAGATGATGGGACTGTATGTCCCAGGAGAGCGTCAGCTGTGGCATCACAAGACATGGCGTAGTGATTGTGACACTGCATCCCATATTCTTCATAGTGATATTAAGATATGATTATGCAATAATTATAATGCAATTTTGTACAAAACAGGGCATGTAAGGAGTCATTGGAAAAGTTATGATTTCCTGGATATGATTATCCTATTTGTATGCATGTATCATTTTTGTTTCTAATGGAATGAATATTGACTATGTATCTGTATTTCACATGTAGTCACACCTGGGTGACACCCACTAGGCAAAATGCTTCCAGTCTAAATAGCTGGTAGGGAAGGACCCATTTAGGGTAATGGGCCATTATGGAAAACAATAGGCCTTAAGAGAAGCTTATCCCCTACCTGGTGAGCCTTCCTGTGGATGTTTCAGCCAGCCTGTAAGCAATGGCTGCTATGACTCTGCAAGGGCATGTGACCACCCAACATGACTCTGGACTCCATTTTGGGGGCCTGTGTTTTTCCACAGGCTGGTCTGAGAACTGAGTTTGGAACAAAGGGTTCCCGCCCTATGCTAAAGCTATATAAGGCAGGGAGTGACATTGTTTTTCACTCCCCACACAAGAGAACTCCTGGAAACACGTAAGGAACAAAGACTTGAACTGGGGGAAATGCTGAACTGAAGCTAAAGGGATTTCTAGCCTGTGTATTGAAACCTGGGGATCCCAAACTGCAAAGCAACTGCAGCTTGTCCCTTAAGAATCTGCAAGCCTGCCTATATCATCAGTCAGGGTGACAAACTGCTAATTCATATCCAGTCTATCTAGTATATTAAGCTTAGTTTGCGTTTTTGTTTATTTGCTAGGTAATCTGCTTTGATCTGTTTGCTATCCCTTATAATCACTTAAAATCTATCTTTTGTACTTAATAAACTTGTTTCTGCTTTATCTAAACCCGTGAGTTTGAATTAAGTGCTTGGAAATCTTAGCTCAAGGGCAAAGGCTGTTGAATTTCCTCTCCACATTGAGGGGGAAGCAAACTGGACAATAAATTCATACTGATCAGGGTTTGATGAGGGCAGGACGGTACAGCTCTGGGGTCCTAGGCTGGGAAGCTGGTGGTTATTTTGGCTGTAGCCTCTCTATCACTGGTTTATGCAGTGGCTGGTCAGCCTACATGTAACTGCAGCTGGGTGTGTCCCTACATGTGTGAATGCTGGTGGAAGTATAGAACTAGGAGCGCGTCTGCAGCTTGCCACTGCAGCACAGTGTGAGAGGGAGACCAGGCCGGTGAGTCAGAGGGCTCAGTGGTACCCCAGTTCCAGGTGGCACTGCAGGGTGAATCCATCACAGTGATGGGCCAGTATCAGGTGATGCCCAGGTGGCCATTTTGCAAAGGTCATCAATGAGGACATTATTGAGAAAAGCATTGGAGGTGGAAAGCGAGGCAGTGGAACGTCCTCTAATTGCAGTAGGAGGTTGCAAATTGTGTAGTTGTTAGGACAGATGTATACACAGCGAGATCCAGTTGGACAGATGTTGTTTAGAGATGGCTGAGACTTTGCATCTTTCAGCTGCTGAAAGGAACAAATATGGTGATTTTCTAAAAGGTTTAGTTCTGTCCACACAGAAGACTAATGCTCGCCTGATGTCCCAGGTGTGCAGTGCTGCCTGGTTGCTTTGAGGATTCGGGAAAAAGCAAGGAAGATGGGTAGGTTGATTAAGATAGAAAGATGATGGAACCTTAGGCAACATTTTGGGATGTGGATGGCATGTAACTTTGTCTTTATGAAAAAGTGCATATGGGGGATATACCATAAGGACCCCAATTTCACTGACCCATCAGGCAGAGGTGATAGTGACAAGAAAAGGCCATTTTCATTGATAAGTGAACTTAGGAACATGTTGCCACTGGTTCAAATGGCGGTCTAGTAATTGAGCACAGGATGAGGCCAGGGTCTGTTCTCATGTGTGAGGATAAAGATTTTTGGAAACGTTTTGTGAGTGGGTGTGTGAAGATGGCAGTGAAAAGTGGTGATGGCTGCCAAATGCACATGAATAGAGCTGGTGGATAATCCCAATTGCTTAAAGTCTAAAATATAGTCCAGGCTAAGTGGCAGTGATGAGAGACTTTAAGCAATTGGGATTATCCACCAGCTCTATTCATGTGCATTTGGCAGCCATCACCCATGTGGGCATCAACCTGATGAGAGGCGCACCAGCACTGGACCCTAGTCCATTTGTGAAGGTAAGCACATCTAGTTGTGTTGTGCCGGCTATTCAAGAGTATCTGTTTAATAGTGTCTGAGCAGATTATTTCTGAATCCCGGAACCACAGAGGAACCAGGCTTTGAGGTGGAGAATCTGTGGATTGGGCTGGGACTCTAGCATTTGGAATATGAACATTCACCTTTATCCCTCTCCTTTTCATCCGCTAAGGGAGTGCTTAGTGGAGCAGGTATAGCCCTATGGTTTTCCTTCCCCAGACCATCCACACTCCACCCACCCCTATACATTTTATTATTTCCCATACTTTACTTTTCTAGAGTTTTATTTAAAATTTTGGCATTAAATATTCTATTAAATGAAGCCATTAAGCAGATTTTTTTAATAACATAGTAGGTCTCCCTGTGATGGGACAGCTGCCCTCACTGGCAAAAAGGGGTTAAAAGCAGCCCTAGTGAGGCTGAGCTGGAGGCAGCCAATCAGACGGGGCGGCTCTAGGAATTGCACCGCCCCAAGCAGGGCGGCACGCCGCGGGGGGCGCTCTGGCAGTCGCCGGTCCCGCGGCTCCGGTGGACCTCCTGCAGATGTGCCTGCGGAGGGTCCGCTGGTCCCGCGGCTCCAGTGGACATCCCGCAGGCACGCCTGCGGATGCTCCACCGAAGCCACGGGACCAGTGGACCGTCCGCAGGCACGTCTGCAGGAGGTCCACCGGAGCCGCCTGCCGCCCTCCCGTGGCACACCGCCCCAAGCGCGCGCTTGGCGCGCTGGGGTCTGGAGCCAGCCCTGCAATCAGAGGAGGGCTGAGAGGAGCAGCCAATCCAGGGCAAGTAGGCCTATATAAAAAACGAGCTGCAAGGCAGAGAAAGGCAGTTCTCTGCTGGGAGCACAGGGAGGAAGGACTGTGTCCCTGAAGGGCCAAGAGAACTGCCAGTACCCTGGACAGAGCAGTGCTGCAAACAAGGGCTGAGGAAGCCAGACACAGCTCCTGGCTGGCGGCTGGGGGGTTGCAGACTGAGGCCCCGATACAAGGGTAAAGAGGGTGCCAGAGCCACGTGGGAGGTGGCTAGACCGTGGACTGCAGTTTGCCACTGGCAGGAAGTGGCTGAACAGCAGACTGCAGGTCACCTGGAAGGAGGGAACACAGTGTGTGGCACGGCTGGAGGGTTGTGTCGCTGAAGAGGGCACCGCAGTCCTTGGAGAGACATGGGCCAAGAGTGGGAATCATGGCAGCAATGCACACCCGAAGGGAGCGCACTCAACCAGAGAGCTAATTCTCAAAACAGGCTGAGAAGGCACCAGAATGGTAAGCGAGCCCCGTTACACTACCCTTATGCATTCCTCTTCTTTTTCCTTCACTCCTTAATTTTTCTTTGTTTCTCTCATCAGCTTTAATTTTATTTCCATCTGTCTGTCCCACTATTTCACTTTCCTCTTTTTTCTGGGTTTTATTACTTCAAACACTCTCTCTCACCTTCAATCCTTCTCTCCTTTTTTTTAAGCCTTAATTACACTCACCCCCTCACACACTTTTTGTCTCTTTTCTCTGTTCCAATGTATTACTGCCCAGTTCTTGAGGGTAGCATTCTATGTTAGAAATAGTGCTGAAATATTATGCTATAAAATGGTTTGGATATATTCTATACTAGCAAGCCACCTGAATATGCTTCAAACCTTTGGCATTAAGTCTTGTTTTTGAAAAGCTACCTAATTCTGGTACTTTTATGGCCTTTTTCATAGTATTCGAGTGACTTCAAATATTTTGCCCCCCCACTTCCCTTCCACACCTCTTCTCCCTTTCTCTCTAGCCCTCTCCAGTTTGAAGGAGAAATCGCTTGATTAGTTTATATATTTTTTGTTGTTTATGTTTGTTTGTGTGAGAGTCAAAGTGTGTATTGTGCATCTGAGGCAAAGTTAAGTCAAAGAAATTAGTTTTGCATTTCTCTCTAAGTGATTAGTTTGATAGTCATGCTTATCTCTTTCAGAAGTAAGTTCCATAGTCTAGGTCCAGCTTTTGCGAAAGTTCTATCTCCAAAACTCACAAACCTTCTTGACTAGTCAACACTTCAATTGTTAAGGTGGAATGTAGTCATCAGATGAAGAGGACAAAGGGTTATGAAACCGGGAACTCTCAGATAGCTAGGCCAGTCCCAAGACATGCAGCTATACCAGTTATAACCAATAGCTTATATGCGGTCTACTGGCTAGAGATGGAAACTGGGAGCCAGGCATTCTGTATTAGATTTTCAGATCTGCCATCAATTCAATGTGATACTTTGGACAATTGAGTTAACAGTGCCTCAGTTTATCCACCAATAAAGTGCATATAGTAAATTCCTACTTATTGTACCACTTATTGTACATCATAGGGACTATTTTAAAGTAATTTGAAATCCTCTAATTAAAAGGGGCTATATAAGTGCTAAGTATTATTATTTATTCTGTCTAGATGTTAAGAGACCTCATGTAAACTATCAGATTAAGTATTGATATGTGCCCTATCACTATTGAGATATATGGAAGCCAAAGAACACATAAAGTAGTGTTACCCTGTTTGGCCTGAGCAGCTAGCGAAAAATTCAGGATCTTGCAGGTTGCTACAGGTAGGAGAAGAAACTGATATCAGGAACCTTTGATACCCAGAGGAGGAAGCTTGACAGGGAGGTGCTTTGCAACTGTGAGGCCGATTTCCAATTCCTCTTGAAGTCTCATCTCCAGGCAGAGTTCCTCTGAGCTGTGTCCACTGCTTCCCTGGCAGCTTCAAGGACCAGTGGGTGCTGTCCGGAGTTCTCTGCTCACTGGCCCCTTCTGGATCCCTGATTTTATCCTTGTGACCTTCATTTCCATCCTTATTTTTTCATTTGTCGTCCCCCAAAATTAGTTGATGCCTAGGTCCAATAGCTCTTCCCCTTAAGCTGAGGAGGGAGGCCTTTAGTAATGGGTAGGCCCACACCTGCCCATTCCCAGTGCTTCAATAGGTACCTCTGATGCAATTTTGTTTATTGACAAGAAATATACAAAGTCCTGTTTTCC